>NC_064808.1:3865910-3930930 GCF_023721935.1 Panthera uncia | reverse complement strand
GCGGCGCGGAGGGAGCGAGCGAGCGAGCGAGCGGGCGGCGGCCGGCGGCGGCGGCGGCGTCTGAGACGCTTGGCGGGCCCCGCTGGCCGCGGCGCGCGCTCCTATACCGCCGCCGCACGAGGAGCGCCGCCCGCGTCACAGCCCGCCCTCGAGCCCGCCGCTGATTGGCCGCCGGCCGCCGCTGATTGGACTCACAGTCGCCACCGCCCTCTCCACGCCACCTCCCTATTGGCTGCGGCACCGCCCCCCGCCCCGGGCGCTGCCGGCGCGGGGGGCGGGGCCGGCGCGGGGGGCGGGGGCGTCGAGCCGGAGCGGGGGGTCGCCGGGTTGGAGAGTAGCAACTGAGGTGCGGGGGCGCCGGGAGAGCGGCGCGGGGGCCCGGTGGGAGCCTCCGGCCCCCGAGCCTCGGGCAGCCCGGGCTTGGCTCTGGGAGCCGAAACTTTGCTCGGGCCCCTGGGAACCCCAGGACATCTGAAGCCGGGGCCTGGCAGGGTGCAGGCAGGAAGCTAGTGCCTGCAGGCTGGCTTCTCTTTTTGCATGACCTTGGGGCAAGGCACCTCTCTCTGCTGCTCCGTGGGTGTGTTTTTATAACATTTCCCAGCGCCGGCTCGGCTCCTTGCGAGGCGCGGCCGCGCTCCGAACAACCCAGAGCCGGAGGAATTATTTTCCCCGGGTCCGAAAACAGGGCAGAGGCGATTGGCTCAAGGCTGAACAAGTGACCCCGCCCTCCGGGGGGTCCCTCCCGCAGCCTCAGTTTCCCTGTCCTTGGTGCTGAGGACGCCGGGCACTGAAGGCTCGGGGCAGGCGGGGCGGCATCCCGCAGCGGGGCCGCCGCGGCCACGCGGATCACTGGCCAAAGGTGAGTGCCACGGGGCTGCTGGCTTTGTGGACGCGCCCCGCCCGCCCCCGCGCAGGAGGCAGCCGCGTGACCGTGACTAACGCACCTTTGCCCGCGGAGGGGGACGAGGGCCCCTTCTCCAATGGGCCACCCCGGCCCCTGTCCCTCACTCCTGTTTGAGCCCGTGGCCCCAATCCTTTCTGGTAGGGGGTTACAGATAAATATAAAAATTACAGATCCTATTTTACGGGACGTGAGCTGGGACAAGAGGTTTCCCAGGCTGCTTAGGAAATTAAGCGCCTGGATTACAGAAAATGGCTTCTGTGTGGGATTTCACAGTCGGCCAGAAGCAAACATCTCTTTTTAAAATTTTTTTTTCAACGTTTTTTATTTATTTTTGGGACAGAGAGAGACAGAGCATGAACGGGGGAGGGGCAGAGAGAGAGGGAGACACAGAATCGGAAACAGGCTCCGAGCCATCAGCCCAGAGCCTGACGCGGGGCTCGAACTCACGGACCGCGAGATCGTGACCTGGCTGAAGTCGGACGCTTAACCGACTGCGCCACCCAGGCGCCCCAAACATCTCTTTTTAGATCGTGTGTGTGCTTGGCTGAACTTGCTCCAAGAAAAGTGGACTTTTTGAACAAAAGTATTATAATGAAAAGGGGCCTTTGGCAAGACAGCTGTAGAGGTGGGCCTGTGCCCTGAACTGAGGACCTGGGAGTAGCCTGGGCGTTTTAGAAGGGAAGCAGGGTGGGAGTCCCATTGGATGTTTGAAAAGCTGAAAATTCAAGGTCTTCAGTCAGGCCATTTAGATAAAGTAGCCAAGGACTCTGTCTAAAAATACCACTGCAGGGGTGGGACCGTGTCCGTGGCCTACCCAGGTGACAGACCTTTTGTCCCCCTGTCCCCTGGCACCCGCCTAGTAATCTCAGGAATGCCAGAAACCTGGCGGGGAGGAAAGGGCGTTAGAAGTAAGGGTTGGGTCTCTGTTGTTTGAAATAACCCTGGCGTCTGCTGGTTTGAGCTATTAGAACCCACAGGCGCCTTTATGGAACTGCCGTTCCCTGTGGGAGGAAAACGATGCCTTATTAAAGGTGTTGGAAAAGTGTTGTCTATTATTGCTTCCGTTTATAGATGTGGAGACTGAGTCCTGCAGGGTCTGTGTGTTTCAGCTGAGGTCCCTCGGCTAAGATGAGAGGCAAGGGCAGGTGTCCCCGCTCCTTTGTGTGAAGAAAGAGCATTACTTCCAAGAGGATATAAAACTTCCCTCCCCTGCAGGCAAGCTAAAGTCCTGAATGTAGCTCTCATTAGCTCATCCTTCGTTTGGCCACTCAGGGCCCACCCTCAGGGCTGGGGCAAGACTATCAGAGGGAGACTGAGGAAGCTTGGCCTAGAGTAACGCTAAAATAAGAGGTTTTACAATGAAAAAAGACTAATTCTGCCGTAGAAGTAGGGGAAGCCTCCCCAGCCTTGCCTCTTGAGCAAGGCTTTAGAGGGTTGAGAAGGCATTTTCCAGGCGGTCCACTTTCCAGAGTCACCTGTGAGGATGCATAGTGAAGACGGGGTCTGGCGTGCAGTAGGCACTCAAGAAAAGTGCCAGACCCATCACGATCCACAAGGAGAAACCCAGAGTGATAAATCTGCTCGTGACCCTTGACCTGGCAACCCGCTACGCCTGGCTCCCAGTCCAATAAAGAATAGCAACACTTGGGGCGCCTGGGTGGCTCAGTCGTTAAGCGGCCGACTTCGGCTCAGGTCATGATCTCGCGGTCCGTGGGTTCGCGCCCCGCATCGGGCTCTGTGCTGACAGCTCGGAGCCTGGAGCCTGTTTCAGATTCTGTGTCTCCCTCTCTCTGACCCTCCCCCGTTCATGCTCTGTCTCTCTCTGTCTCAAAAATAAATAAACGTTAAAAAAAATAATAATTAAAAAAAAAAATAGCAACACTGTTCCCCCCCCCCCCCCCCCCGCTGCCACACTGTGCCTCTCCCCTCATCCCCATTGGTTTATTGTGTATTGTCAGTCTCCTCCCCACATGGGACTTCCAGGAGAGATCTTGACCAGCAGGCCCTGATTGTAGACAGTCAAATATTTCTGCCTGGATGAAGTTCTGGCTCCTCACTTAGTAGCTGTATGACTTGGGACTGAGCCTCAGTTTCCGCGGCTGTAAAATGGGGATCACAGGCATGCCTCAGAGACATGACAAGTCCGGTTCCAGACCACCGCCATAAAGCAAGTATCACAGTGAAGTGACTCAAATGAATGTTTTGGTTTCCCGGTGCCATATATCAAAGTTATGTTTCCACTACACTGTAGTTTATTTATTTATTTATTTTTGATGTTTGTTTATTTTGAGAGAGAGAGCACGAGCCGGGGAGAGGCAGAGGGCGAGGGAGAGGGAGGACCCCAAGCAGGCTCCGTGCTATCCGCCCAGAGCCCGACGTGGGGCTTGATCTCACGAACCGTGAGTTCATGACCTGAGCTGAAATCAAGAGTCGGACGCTCAACCAACGGAGCCACCAGGTGCCCCCAAAATAAAATCTTAAAAAAAAAAAAAAGGAAGAAAAACTTTCCAAAAGCTCTGATTGATGCTGAATTCCGAGAGCAGACAAAGAGGGTGTGGGTGGTCGGCCTTAGGAGCAATAGGGATTCGGGGTTATGGTAGATCGGGAGGTCCCTGTCCAGTCCCAGGCATTCCCGCAGACTGATTCCTCTGGCCTGAGGGACTGGCCAGGGGAGTCCCCAGGGCCACTAGGCAGACCAGGGTCCCACAGGCCACTGCCCTGCCACCAAGTGCACCCGCAAGGCCTATTCCAAGGAAGGGCTTTCTGAGTCTGCCTCCCTGGAAATGGAGGGACCGTTCGTCAAGCACTTGATAGGAGCAGGCCCTATGCTGTGCCCTTTACCTGTATGCAGCATTTTTGAGCTTTCGGAACTAGCAATGAAGTGAGTGTAATTAACACTTCCATCTCCAGCAGGCAGCTAGGAAGGGCAGAACCCGGGGACCCACCAGGACTTCCTCTGAATACAGGGGAGCCTTGGCTGTCAGCACCAAAAGCACCTTTGGCCCAGGAAGCGGCAGAAGCTTGGCGCAGTGGGGGTTCCCTAGAGGGCCGGCGGGGCTGTGCTCACCACCCCCTCCCAGGCTGCCGCCAGGACCAGGCTCCCTTACTTCATTTCTGAGCCTTAAAATATTGATGTGAGTACTCACAGGCCAACAGGCTGAAATCTACATGCTCACGATTGGGTTTCAGCCCCCGCCAGCAGAGTAACAGAGCTGGGCCCCTTGACAGAGTACCTGGGTTGGACCCCACCCCAGGATGCTCTGTCAGCTAGCTCGAGACTGGGCAGGCCTGGCAGCTTCCTGGAGGCCTCTGAGCACTGAGAGCGAGTGTGGTCTTCCTTGGTGGCCTCCTGCCATGCACCCAGCCTCAGTGAATGAAGGCCACAGGCAGGGCTTAGGTCCCAGAGGGCTTAAGGAAAGCAGGTGACTTGAATGCCCACGTGTCTGGCGGATGGGACAGGCCCTCCCTCCCGCCGTCCTCCATTTGCAGGGACCCTGAGTATAGCATTAAGGGTAAAAACCTGTCTTTGCGTCTTGTGCCTCCACTCACAGTGTGGCCTTGGACAAGTCACCTACCTCTCTAAGCCAGATGAAGATAATTGTTCCTACCCTAGAGCATTATTGCAGGGGTGTGGGGGTGGGGAGTGTCACTGATGCAGGCAGAGAAAGGCCTGGCCACAGAGTCAGGGCCCCGCAAAGGGTAGCTGTGCTCTTCTACTGATTGTTAGCTGGATTCCCAGAGGCTGGAGGAGACCATAATCACCTGTGGTCAGGAAGGATGCACCTGTAGCAACTCATCCCAGGTGCCACCAGGAGAGCAAAGCCCGTGGGAACTCTGGCAATATGGGCCTTATACTGAACAAATCGATGCTTGTATCCCACATGCAAAGGTTCCCGTACAAGATCATTTTACTGTTCACAAGTGACCGTGGGAAGGGACATAGCGTGAAGAACGTCTTTCAAGCCTGGCCACCTGTCTCTGTGAGAATCTGGCTGTCCTTATTTAGAGCTGACAGCAGAAATCTAAATCTGAGGTCCTACGGGCTGGTAAAGCCCTCCTGAGATCCCTGTGGGAGAACCTGGGCAGTGGCCATCCAGCTATGGGAAGTGATTCCCTAAGGCCCTCCCAGAGCACCTGCTGTGTCCCCAGAGCCTGTGGGGGTGGGGTTTCTTAAGTTTATTTATTTTGAGAGAGAGAGAGAAAGAGAGTGGAGGAGGGGCAGAGAGAGCATCCCAAACAGGCTCCACACTTTTAGTGCCAAGCCCGACATGGGCTCCATCCCATGAGCCACGAGATCACGACCTGAGCTGAAATCAGAAGTCAGATACTTAACCGACTGAGCCACCCAGGTGCCCCCAGAGCCTGGGTTTTAGAGCAGACCTTTCAAACTCACTTTCCAGATTTGGTGCAAACCTGCCCTGTGGTTTTTTGTTTTGTGTGTGTGTATGTGTGTGTGCCTTGCATGCATTACTTTTGTAACACAATAAATGCATTTTTTAAGAGACCCTACGTATGATGAAAGTCATACCACGGAGAGGAGGCTTCTGGGTTAGAGGTCCAGAAACCTTGGTTCAGACTCTGCAGCCTACTGGGCTCCCGTCTCCTCGGTCAGCCCTGGGCTCTGAGGCTGGACTTGTGCCAGGTGGCTTTGGGACGGCTCTCCTTTCTGTTTAGAACGACCAGCAGGATCCAGGGATGCCCTGTGCAGATGGGTAAGCTGAGATCCAGGGTCACCGGTGGGAGTGAGTGACCGTGCTGACCCAGGGTGCTATGGCCCCTGCTGTGCCAACCCCGCTTGCCATTCTCCCAGCCCAGGGTCTGGCTTCTTCCTGCTGGGAGGGCCTCCCATCCCTAGCCCGAGTGCCCCCAGCCCTGTCCCCACCGACCTAGAAGCAAGGAAGCTGGCAGCCCCCAACCCCAGCCGGCCTGAAGAAGCCGCTCAGAGGTCGGTGGAACCCCACTGGCGGCCCTCCGTGTGACCTTGTCCGGTCCCAGAGCCTCTCGGCATGCCCCGTACCGGGGCAGAGTGAGAGAAGGAAGGAGAAAGGGGAAGGCAGCTTTGGAAGATCTTCTGGGTCCCGGGAGGCTGTGGCCAGACGCTTCTCCCCCCAGCCCCGCCGCCGGGGGCCAAATTCCGAGGCCAGCTGCTGTCCCTGCGGTGAGGAATCCGGCCCGACGGCATTCCTGCGCCACTCCCCCTCCTCGAGAGAGGGGGCTGGGCCCTGCGGGGGGGGGGGGGGGGGGGGGGGGGGGGTGCGCAGAGAGCGGGGTGGTCCCCCGGCCCCTGGGGTCCCTCCGCGGTAGGGCCGCCCCCGACAGCGCCCCCAAGTCCCCCACGCCCGCCCGACCCGGCGCGAATCGTCCCCCACCGTTGGCCTGGCAGCCGCTAACGGCTGGCCCTCCGACTGGCTTGTCGAGGCTGCCGCAGCAATTAGAGCAGGAACAAGGTACCGCCCCCAGGCTGCAGCGCCAGCGTGTGACCCGGCAAAGGTGCCCGGTCCCCGGGGGCGGGACTACTCCCGGCTGCGACCGACCGGGGCCCACCGAGCACCCGCGCAGCCCGCCCGCCAAGCGCAGCGGCCTCGGGGCTCGGGCCGGAGACCCCGACCCTCTCCGGTCCCGGCCGCCTGCACCCACTGACCCCTCGACCTCCTTCAGCGCCTGCACGTGGTGGGTGCCCAGTGAGTGTTCAACGAGTGAAGGGACTGGGAGATTCCCGAGGTGGGGGCGCCAGCGTGGCCTGAGTTCTAATCCCAGGTCCGCCCTATTCCCTATTGGCAGTTTGGCGCTGATCGGGTGATTGTTCCTTTTGCACCTCTCTGTTCCTTGCCTGTAAAATGGGAAGGAGGGGGAGCCCCTGCCTCATGTGGTTGTTAGAAGGAATGAATGAGCGAATAGTTACAAAGAGCTTAGGACGGAACCTGGCACACGGCCAGAGTGTGAGAGGAGGAAGAGTACTGTATGTGCAGAAAAATTTTTTTAGGGCCACCTGGGTGGTTGGGTCGGTGGAGCCCTGGACTTTGGACCATGGATTTTGGCTCTGGTCATGATCTCACTCTGCTGACATCGAGCCCTGCCTCCAGCTCTGCACTGAGCGTGGAGCCTGCTTAAGATTCCCTCCCTCTCTCTGCCCCTCTCCCCTGCTTGCACGTGCTCTCTCTCTAAAATGAAAGAAACTGGGGGCGCCTGGGTGGCTCGGTCGGTTAAGCTTCCGACTCTTGGTTTCTGCTCGGGTCGTGATCTCACTGTGTGTTGAGGTCCAGTCCTGCATCGGGCCCTGTGCAGACAAGCAAGGAGCCTGCCTCAAATTCTCTCCCTCTTCTCTCTCTGCCCCTCCCTGCCTCTCTCTCTCTCTCTCAAAATAAATAAATAAACACAAGAAAGAAAGCAAGAAAGAAAGAAAGAAAGAAAGAAAAAAGAAATTAAAAACTTTTTTTAAGGTTTATTTAGAGAGAGAGAGAGAGAGAGAGAGAGAGTGCACCTGTCTGGGAGGGGCAGAGAGAGAGGGAGACAGGCTCTGAAGCAGGCTCCAGGCTCGGTGCTGACCGCCCCACGCAGGGCGCGAACCCACGAGCCGCGAGATCATGACCTGAGCCGAAGTCGGACGCTTAACCGACTGAGCCACCCAGGCGCCCCGTGGAGCATTCCCACTTGGGCTTCACCAGTTCCAGCTCTGTGTGTAGAGCTCCCCACCAGGACCCTCCCTGGCTACAATTGTGCGACTCCTTCCCACCCTCCGTTCGCGGCCTTGGCACTGTGTGCCCTCCAGCCTTCGCCTCCCCCCATCCCCAGGTGGATCCCGCCGCTCACCGAACACGCCCGGCCCTCGCGACAGAGGCGCCGTGAGTACGCCCGCCATCCAGGCGCATCTTGGGCACACACTGCCCAGTCCCCCGCCCCTCTGCGGCGGGCAAGGACCACGTGACTCCTTAAGTAGGCCACTTCTCCTGGGAGAGCCTCTCTGCCCTCCTATTCCCCTTGTCTCCGACCAGCAGCGAAGGATCCAAGAGAAGCAGCTGGGGCCGCGACACGACCGCCAAGGCGCCCCGGGGCCCTGAATCACCACGCGGAATTCTCCCTGCCCACGTGAGCGAACCAAGACAGGAACAACAGTCGAACATGGCCCTCGAGGGCCATGAAGGTTAAATACCTAGTACACCTGCCCGGGACTCTTCCCTTCCGTGGGAACCCAGGGAGCTGGCCGCAAGGGGAAGCCAACAGCATCGCAGGAAGGAAGGATCTGGATCCCAGGGCCGAAGAGAGGCCTGGCCGGCAACATGGGCGAGGAGTTTGCTTGAGCCAGACGCAGAGCTTTGCGGTGCACAGCTGCTGCCCTTGGGGGACTGTCCTCATGGCACCTGGCTTCCCCTTCCTTTGCCGTGTCCACCTGGCAAACCCCCATGCCAGGTGAACCCAATGCCCTTCTCAACCGACACCGGAAAGCTGAATGTTCCTGAAGAACACCCTATAACTGGTTCAACTGGTTTTACCTTCAATTGGTGCCCTGAGCCAGTGGGGTCCTTACTCTGTCCTACTGCCTGTTCTGGGAGGTTGGTCTTTCTCAGCCCAGGTGACCCACTTTACCATCGTAAATGCTTCTAAGGGTACAGCTCAGGACTGTTCACGTAAGTTCTTCAAGCTATTGTGAATCAAACTGTTAGGAATATTGGTGCACAAATACCTGTTCAAATCCGCACTTTTTTTTTGTAATGTTTTATTTATTTTTGAGACAGAGGCAGAGTGTGAGAGGGGAGGGGCAGAGACAGAGGGAGACACAGAATCCGGAGCAGGCTCCAGGCTCTGAGCTGTGAGCACAGAGCCAAACGTGGGGCTCGAACTCATGAACCATGAGATCATGACCTGAGCCGAAGTCGGTGGCTCAACCGCTGAGCCACCCAGGCGCCCCTCCTTTTCAATCTTAAAAAGGAATAAAATTCTGATTTTTCCACAGTGGCTGCCCAACACTTACTGTTCTCTGTTCCATTTTTTATAATAAGCTTCCAAAGGGTGTGAAATGCTATCTGCCTAAGGATTAGTGATGTTGAGCAACTTTCTATGTGCTCACTGGCCATTCGCATATCTATTAAAGCTTTTCATAGAAATAAACACCTAGACAAAACACACACAGTACCCTGTTTTCTTCCTCCAGTACCTTCTCCCCAATTTCCTTCTTCAGTGCTGTGGGTGATGAGATTCTCCCCCTTTTACTGACCACCTTTTCTCACCTTGGGGTGTCCCTCTGAGCCCTTCGCTCACACCTCTTAGGATCAGGAGGTTGGGGGGGGGGCAGTTTGCTTCTGTTGTACTTCCTCGGCCCCTCCCATCTTTTCTTCTTCTGGGGAGCTCAAGCCGCATCCCCAGGACTGAACTCTGATCCCCATGTTCTGAAAGCCCTGGCCGGTCTCAGAAGCTGCCAACGGACTGCTTCCCCCCAGCGGCTGCTGCATCAGCTTGGGGACCATTGTTTCTGCCCTTGGGGGACCCTGGTAACCACAACACTTTCTTCTAGCAAGCCAGGTGAGGGTTTTGTCCAGAATTGATGGTCTCTGGCCAACCTCCTCCCCTCTTCTTTCTCCAGCTGGCACCCGATTCTTCCCCAGCCTCCTGCTTTGTTGGGAGGGGACGCAGCCACCCCTTCCTCCTCCCTACCCTTGTCTCTGCTCACCTCTCCATTGCTTCCCTTCCCCAAGGGAAGAAATTCCAATCCTACAAAGGACAAAGCTTTTTTTCTTAATTAAAAAAATTTTAATGCTTTTTTTTTTGAGAGAGAGAGAGACAGAGAGAAAGAGAGAGCACGAGCAGGGGACAAGCAGAGAGAGAGGGAGACACAACCTGAAGTAGGCTCCAGGCTGTGAGCTGTCAGCCCAGAGCCTGATGCGGGGCTCGAACTCACGAACTGCAAGATCATGACCTGAGCCAAAGTCAGACGCTTAACCGACTGAGCCACCCAGGAGCCCCCTCTCTTTTAATCTCAAATGGATTTTTTTCAGGGCGCCTGGGTGGCTTAGTCGGTTAAGTGTCCGACTTGTGATTTTGGCTCAGGTCATGATCTCGCGGTTCATGAGTTCCAGCCCCACATAGGGTTCAGCGCTGAGAGCCCCAAGCTTGCTTGGGATTCTCTCTCTCTCTCTCTTTCTCTCCACCCCTTCTC
This sequence comes from Panthera uncia, assembly GCF_023721935.1. NCBI lineage: Eukaryota > Metazoa > Chordata > Mammalia > Carnivora > Felidae > Panthera > Panthera uncia. The sequence goes on along the minus strand of NC_064808.1, from coordinate 3,920,875 downwards.
TGCTTGCGCGTACGCTCTCTCTCTCTCTCTCTCTCAATAAATAAGTAAGCTTTAAGAAAAAATTAAAATGGATTTCTTCTTGATCACAAAAAGGAATAGGTGTTTACTGCAGAAAACGTGGGAAATACTAAACCAAAAAAAGAAAAATCCTACCAGGCAAAGGTCAACGTGGCCAGTGGGGGTTTGCTTAATATCGTTCCAATCTCTCTGAGTCTATGACTTTTGAATAGTTTTGTACTTAAGGACCAGGAATCGCACTCCTGGATACAGGTCCGAACTTGACAGAAATGAGCGCTTACGTCCACCGACAGACACGCGTGAACGACGCCCCGCAGCACTTCTCGTACTAGGCCCCAAAGAGGAAAGAAGTCAGATGCCCCGGAGAAGCAGAATGTACAGACGGGTTGTGGTATATCTCACAACCGAGTACCACCACGGTGACAAGGAGCACACGCCACGCTATGAAGGAATCTCACGGACGTTAACGTGGAGCGCAGGAAGGTAGACAAAAGGGGACACGCTGACCCCAAGAACTACATTCCCCAGAATCCCCTGCATCAGGGCTCCGGGTAGTTTCTGCTGATCACAGGCATTTGCTCGAGGTCTGGGAGGCCACAGGGAAACAATGGTGGTGGCGTAGGCTTTCCCAGATGTGACACTTGGCCAGTGATTTCTGGGGGGGGGGGGGGATGGGGGGGGGGTGTCTTCCCGCGGCTCACCCCCTGGTGGCGCGGGGTCCTGCAATTCCTGCGTTTCCTGATTTCCAAGCACCGTGGGTCAGCGGACATGCCTGCCCTTGGCTCTCCCGGCTCTTCCAGGGGCAAAGCCCCCACGTGCCTGGGTTCGATCCCTCTCTGTGTTCCTGGCCGAGCCTGGCTTGAGACGGCCCCGTTAGAAAGATCTTAAAGGAAGTAGTTGGGGTCTCTGGCTTTTGAACAGAAAAACTGGGGTTTTTAAGCCAGTTCTGTGGGTCTGGGTCTCCTCTTCCTCTGGGTCCTTGTTTAGAAAACAGAGTGAGGTCTACGCGCAGTCATGTGGGAGAGAAAGCAAGATCACGCGCAGAGGATCCGAGCCCCAGTGCCTACACTTGAGGTGACAACAGACAATCGGCTGTTACGATTATTTATCATCCTTCCCACTTAACAGATGGGAAAAGCGAGGCCTGAAGAAGTGGTGCCATTTGCCACAGACCACACAGCCAGAAGGTGGCGGGGCGTGTGTCCAAACCCAGGAGTGTGAGCCCCCCTCCTCCCCGACTCCTGTTTCTTTTTTTATTCCTTGAAGATTTGTTGCTGTTGATTTTTGAGAGAGAGAGAGACAGACAGGCAGACGGAGAGAGCAAGCAGGGGAGAGGTAGAGAGAGAGGGAGACACAGAATCGGAAGCAGGCTCCAGGCTCCGAGCTGTCCGCACAGAGCCCGATGTGGGGCTCGAACCCACGAACCATGAGATCATGTCCCGAGCCAAAGTTGGACGCTTAACCGACTGCGTCGCCCAGGCGCCCCAGTGACTCCTGTTTCTTTAGCTGTGCCTCAGGCCTTACAGTACCCAGCAAGCCTGGAGTAGCTCTGTGTCCCAAGGACGGTGCAGCAGGATGAAGGGAGGAGGGCCGCCAGTCCGCCTCGCCTCTCTCCTGAGGCTGTCAACTGGGGCCGAGGACGGCCGTGGCCCAGGCCTGTCACCTTGTCTCACCCGGGGCCCTGCTAGTCTGTGTGCTTTTTACAAGGCAGGGGCCAAAGCCTACTGTCGACAGAAGCTCAGAGAAGGGCAGTGCGTGGCCTGGGTCACGGAGCAAATCAGGAGCCAGGCTGGCCTCTGGCCTGACCTCCGGGCTCCCAATCCGTCACCGGGCCGGGCTCACCCAGCACCGCGGATGGTGCTGAAGGCCCGGAGGATGTGACCAAGCCGCGGGCTGAGGTGTCCGGACTTGCCAATGCTGTTCCAGGCCTCCCTCCTCCCTCCACGGTCTCCCTCCTGGTGGCAAGAATGTGGGCGTCCCACCGATGTTGCAACTCCAGGGGAGAGAGCGTTCCTCTTGCCTCCGGGTCCCAGCTAAAGTCCCAAAGTTGCATTTCATTGACTCAGCTTGGCCACGGATCCATTCCTAGACCGGTGGCCGTGCCCCGGGGGCCAGGGGCACACACTCTGGCTGGCCAGCCCTGGGCTCAGGCTGAGGTGGCTGGGAGGCGGGTCTACCCTGAGCCACGGGGACTGAGAACCGGGAGGTGACCTTTTCCGAAGAAGGGGGTCGGTGTCCAGGATGTAGATGCAGGCGATGACCACAACCGGGGGCCCGGGGGCCCGAGCCTGTTGCCGGCCCCAGCCCTGCTGGCAGCGACTGGACTCTCTTCTCCGTCTGCTTGGGCCCAGGAGGAGGCAGTAGGAATGGGCTGCAGGAACAGGTCCAGGAAGTGACGGAGGATGGAGTGTTCTTTGGGGAAGGGGAGTATTGGGTGTCCCCGCTCCCCACAGACGGAGTGCTGGCCTCCGTCTCGGGGGCCTCCCCCGGCTGCTGATGAGGGGCGGTGCCACGGAAGTGCGGGTGAGGCCTTGGCCTCGGGGTAGACAAGGCCCTTCCCCACCTCCACACCCGAAACCACGCTCCACGGACGCTGCCTCCGAGAAGCCTTCCCTGCTGTGCCCATCACCCGCTCAGGAGGCCTGCCCTGTGTCCCCTGGGCTGCCCTCATCAGAGCTCCAGCTGAAGTGTGTGTGTCTCCCTCTCAGAGGGTGGACAAACTGAGGGCAGGAAGGCGGGGATTCCCTGGTGGCCGGGGTGTGCCCAGGGTAGATCTTGGCACAGAGCGGCTGTTCAGCAAACATCCCACGGATGAAGGAAGGAAGGAAGGAAGGAAGGAAGGAAGGAAGGGATTGCAGGAAGGCCCTGCAGACAGCCCCGGGGAGCCCGCGCCTCGGTCCATGGGTGGCCAAAGCTGGGGAGGGAGAGAGTCCAATCCTTTGCGGCTCCCGATGGCCGGAGTCCAAGTTCAAGTTCGACCCATCTTGACCCTCTCAACCCCGCTGGCACGGAGGCCTCTGAAAGCCACGGGGCCAGTAACACGCTGCCACGCCTCTGCCGTCTGTTTGTCTGACCCGGTGCCCGGAAGGCTGCCTGGCACGGAGACTTGCTCACACCCTGGCTCCTCCCCAGGGCAGCCCAGCTCTGCCTCCTGTCTGCCCGAGGGCCCGATGCCAGCCTGGCCGTCCCACCGCATCCTCACTGCGCCCACTACCCACGGGGCACTGGGCGGCGGAGGGAGCAGCTTCAGGATTGGGTGGCACTGGACCCAAGCCTTACCTGGGTGGGTAGGCTGGCGGGTGCGGGTGGGACTGCTCCCAGGGCCCCTCATCTCCAACCAGGCACCCTGCGACCTCACCCCCTCTCGTTCCTTCTCGAGGCGCCCTGTTATCTCTCATGCCCCCACCCTCGGTCCCTGTCAGAACATACCTTCCCCTCTCGCCTGCAGGGAAGGCGGTCAGCCTAGAGGGGACAGGTAGCCCTGCCCCTGCCCAGCCAGCACACACCTCGGGGCCCTTCGCAGGGCCCGTCTCCCTCTCTGTATTTCCTGGCTGCACAGACGGGCCTGATCTTTGGGGCTGCGGGGAAACACCCAGAAGTGGCAGCGTCTGGGCTCACAGGGGGCCGGAGGGCCGGCCAGAGGACAGCGCGTTCCCCTCTTGGCCGGTCCACCGCGCTCCCCTGGCGTGAAGGCTGTGGCGGCAGCAGGTGCCTGTACCCACGTCCCCCGTGGCCATCAGCCCTCCCCATCTCCGACCTTGGGCCACGTCCCCGGGCCCAACATGGAGCAAGTTTCCTGCTCCCCACTTCTGGCCCTTTCTCCGCTGGGAGCCACCGGGCAGGATGCAGCGGTCCTGGGGGCCCAGGCAGGGCACAGCCGTCTTGCCCAGCATGGCCTCCTGGGCTCCCCACTTTACTGGGAGGAGGAGAGGCCGGCCCAGGGGCCCCCGTGGCCGGTGGCGACCTGAGGCTTTGGCTTTTCTGGGCGACCCGAACCCGGCCCCGTGACCGAAGGGGATGCGAGAGGCTGGAGTGATTCCAGGGTCTCTGTCTCCAGGGAGGAAGCCCCTTCCCCGTCGGCCTGCGGGGGACCCCCGGGGCTAGAGGGATCAGGGCTGAGCAGACAGATCAGGCTGAGAGTGGGGCATCTGAGAGGATTCAGGAGGTGACATCAGCCGGGTGGAGAAGTGGCTGCTCAGGTAAGGGTGGGGCAGAGAGAGGGTCCAGGAGGAGGGAACAGCAAAGGCCTCCTACCCCAAGCAAGCGCCAGGCTCGTGACCAGCCTCACACACACACCCCCCCCCACCCCACCCTGTGCTACCAGGGCCCGCCAGGGGCCCCGGGGACTAGCCCAGTGTGGCAGAGTCCCGGGCACTCTGTGCCCCTGGTGATAGATATTACCCCACTCTGAGCCTCAGGCTCGTCCTCCCTCCCAGGAATGGCAGTGAGGATCCCAGCCCGCCAGCCTTCAGTGTCCCCAAAGATCCAAGAGAGACGCTCGGGGTCTTCGCCTGGCCCTCTGCAGGGCCAGAACGGACTCGTGTCACTGGGGGGCAAAGGGCAGACAGGCCGTGGCCTCCTCGCAAGGGTCTCACCAGCCCTGCTCCCTGCTGCGGCTCCAGGGGCTGGGGCAAGCTGAACATTGAACTCTCGGGTGAGTGATTCCACAGCTAAACAAACACGTGTTAGCCCGTGTCAACAGCAGCCAGGCCGACTTTTTTTTTTTTTTTTTTTTTTTGAAATCACAAGCAATTCAAAGCGACTATCGCTGAGGCGTCTGTTAAAAATTTTGCCATGAGTGGGGGCGCCCGGGGGGCTCAGTCAGTTAAGCTCCGACCTCGGCTCAGGTTCACGGGTTCGAGCCCCGCGTCGGGCTCTGTGCCGACAGCTCAGAGCCTGGAGCCTGCTTCGGATTCTGTGTCTCCCTCTCTCTCTACCCCTCCCCCGCTCGTGCTCTGTCTCTCTCTCTCTCTCTCTCTCTCAAAAATAAATAAACGTCAAAAAAAGAGTTTTTTTCCCATGGGACATTTGGCTGGCTCGGTTGGAGAAGCACGCAACTCTTGATCACAAACGGGGTCGTGAATTCGAGCTCCACGCGGGGTGTAGAGATTACTGAAATCAATAAAACTGAAGTTATTTCGCTCCACAGTGTGGAGCCTGCTTGGGATTCTCTCTCTGCCCTCCCGTGTTCTCTCTCTCTTTCTCAATAAGTAAAATAAACTTAAAAAAAAAACTTTAAAAGAGAGCTCTTCCAGCAAAACTGCCCCAGTCTTAAGATTAAGCAATATTACACTCTTAAAATTTTCTTTTAACGTTTATTTATTATTTTTGAGACAGAGAGAGACAGAGCATGAACGGGGGAGGGGCAGAGAGAGAAGGAGACGCAGAATCGGAAGCAGGCTCCAAGCCATCAGCCCAGAGCCCGACGCGGGGCTCGAACTCACGGACCGCGGGATCGTGCCCTGAGCTGAAGTCGGACGCCCCACCGACTGAGCCCCCCAGGCGCCCCAATATTACACTCTTAAAATGAACTTCAGAATCTTCTGCACAGACAAAAAATATTGCTTCCATCTGCGCTTTTCTTGGACTAAAAGCGCATGCAGAAAACTCTACTTTAAAAACGAACACTGTAACACGGTCAGGTAGCTGCTTTATCTGCTCTTTTTTAGCCAAGACGGGAGAACGGATGAGTGTCGTGCGTGCATTACGTCCAGCCACACCTGAGAACGGAACTGGTGAACGTGGCAGGTTCAGGGCAAAGGACTGAAGGAGACGCCTTTGGTACGAGCGAAGGGGGCCTCTCGAAGGCGGTGGCTGTGATCCGATGGCCGTGGATGTTCTAGGTCCATTGGATGAATCCTAGGCAGCAGGCACGCTCCCCAACACCTTGCACCGGCGTCCCCGGCCCCCCGCTTTCCTCGTTTCTGCTCCCGTGGCTTCGACCAGTAGTTGCTGACCACCCGCCGTGTGCCACACCGGCACCCAGGCATCCTCTTCCTGCTTGACTTGATCCTCAGTGAGGCTGGCGTGACGATCAAGGCCGTTTTACAGACGGGAAGTCAAGTCAGGAGGTGGCCTGACCGGAGCCCTTGGTCCTAACCCGGGTGACTCCCTGTCTCCCTGTCTTTCCCGCCCCGGCTCCTCAGGCGGCCTCCCCGCCCCCCACCCGCCCCTTAAAACCTTCTGGACTGGCCATGCCGAACTTCTCACCATCCTTCCCGGAGAACATCCTGTCCTTCCCTGTCTCCAGGACGCCAACGCTCTGCTGCCTGTCTGCCCCTGGGGCTTAGGAAGCGGCTCCTCTGGATCCTTCTTAATCTCACCTCCTCTGTGCGTCTCGGCACATCTATCACACTTGGTGCGTGCTATTTGTGTATTTGTGTATTTGTGCGGGCAAGAGCTGGGCGGAGTCGCTCCTGCAGCCCCTGGGCCTTTTGAGGGCCCTGCACCTCTTGGCTGAAGTTGAGAAGGTTGTCCAGGGAGCAGGTAAACCCAGAAGAGGGATGGGGATGGGGCAGGGAGGCCCGGCTTGGCCCACAGAGGCATCGGCCGGAGGGAGACAGAGCTGGAATCGCGGCCGCGGAGACCAGTTCCGGTGGCCCAGAGTTTCCAGGCTGGAATGGAGATGCTTGTGACTAAGGCTGTTTGGGCGGATGTTAACTGGGGAGGGCAAAGGTCAGAGGCCAAGAGGAGGCCCACCAGGCGGCACTAACTTGACTTGGGGACCGGGCCCCAGGGGAGGGCTCACGGCACTCTCTCTTACCCCTCGGCAGCCCCAAAGTTAGCGGCAGGGTTACCCCCCATTTGACCAGTGTTTCGTCCACGCTCACGTAGCTGGGGGACAGACAGCAGCAAGACCGTCAGCCCTCTGCCAGCCGTGACCCGGGCTGAGCATTTCCCGGGGCGGCTCCGGGCCGCCTGGAGGCTGGTCAGGCCATCCTCCGCTCCCCCACTTACCCCCAGGAGAAAAATGTGGTTTGACTGGCAAGAGGAGGAAATAAGCGTCCTTCTATTTGCTTTGCAGGAGAGTGACCCTGGGAGGGACCGTCTCCAACCTGCCGGCGTCCGGGGGAGAAGCTAACAGCCGCCCAACCAGCAGGTGCAAGGAAATCAGAGCACGTATCCGCTCCGGGAGGTTAACTACGCAAGACCGCGTGAACGTCCCCCTCCGTGTGACTGTAGCTTCCAAAGTGTGTCCCCTGAGCAAACAAGTGCCTGAGGATCCCCACTTCTGTCTTACGAGATGACACAGGTAGCCTCCCGGGCACATGCGGTTCCTCCTGTGTGCCTGGGTCACGTTTGTGGAAAGTCACTGTTGAGAGAGAGCCAGCAGCTCGCCAAGCTGGAGGAAACCTCGGATTTCTTCTTTGCTGTCTTGAGGCAACCTCGTGCTGGGCTCTTCCGGATAAAGACGAGTCCACACCCGTCCGGGCCCAGCAAACACATGGGGCACCTCGTATCCCTTGCAAGCCCCCGGAGTCTATTTGACTAATGGGGTGAGGTCACCGGGCTTATCTGCATGATAACCTTTGGACAAAGTTCTCCTGGCCCCACGTCGCTGCATGGAAGGGAGGGTGCAAAGCAGTGACTGCTATGTGTCATCCACGGGACTTTTTAGGAGACAGAGCTTTCTAGAATTAACCTGGTGAAGGCGGGGCCTTGTGACCGAGGCTGGCCCCCGTGACCCTCGGCTCTGTGACTCTCTCCAGGCGTGGCTCCCAGTACAGCCAGGACCTCGGGAGCTGGATCTGGGGCTGAAACACAATCTCGGAGCATTTACTCACCTCACCACGAGACTCAGCGAGGTGCCCCCACCCCCGAGTAGGGTATCTCCCCGTGTTTGTCCCCTACGGGCTGTTTCTGTCTGGGGCTGTTGCTTGGTCTTAGCACTCACAGTGAAGGCCGTCTGCTGCCATCTGGGATGACCTCAGGTCTGTCCAGAATCTTGTTCTCCCAGAACCAGGCCACTTTCCACCCCCAGGTGCCATCAGGGACCTTGTCATCAATTAAATTTTCCTTTTTAAAAAATATTTATTTTTGAGAGAGAGACAGACAGACAGACAGACAGAGTGCGAGCAGGGGAGGGGCAGAGAGAGGGAGATGCAGAATCGGAAGCAGGCTCCAGGCTCCGAGCTGTCAGCACAGAGCCCGACGCGGGGCTCGAACTCACGGACCGCGAGATCGTGACCTGAGCTGAAGTCGGACGCTCAACCGACTGAGCCACCCAGGCGCCCCGTTTTCTGGGGGGGGACCCCGTCATCATTTCAATGCAACCCTTCCCAAGTTCTGAGAGTCAATTCTGACCTCAACCTCCTGTCCTCTCTACGTGCTTGTCTGACTCCTGCTGGACTGTTCTCTGACCACAGGAGCACCTCCAGGCCAGGGGTCCACTCAGGCCGTGGACACATCTCCTGTTCCCTCACACTCTCTCCTGCCCACCCGAGCCCTATCCTTCTGCCTTCTGCGACCCCCACCTGGCTGAGAGCCTCGCACCCGGGCTGAGAAGTGCTGCCATTGGCCTTGGTTCCGGTGGGTACCTGGGACATCGACTGGCACCTAGAAGGTGACTGGTGAAGATTTCCAGAACGAATTTTATCAGGTTTCTACAGTCAGCCCGCTTTTCCTTTCTCGATATCGACTCTCCTTCGCGCTCCTTAAGCTTTGGGGACTCTCACCTCCTCCTCGTTCCCAGGTGACCTCGCCTCCTGTTTGCGGACAAAATGGAAAACCTCGTGCCGGAGCTGCCCCCCCCCCCCCCCCCCTTCTCCCCCAGGAACACGCCCCCCCCCCAACCCCACCCCCCAAAAACTCACCCCTTCCCCCTTGGGAGCCCGTCCCCTCCGGAAGCTTCTCGCCTCACCACGTGGCCTTCGTTAATGAGGAGAATCGCCTCCTCGCCACCCCCCATGCCAGCTGCCACCCTTCCCTCCCTCACAGCCAGACTCCCGTCTCCCCCCCGCAGTCCGGCTACTCCGGGAAGTGCCCGCTCTCTCCCGGGTCAGGAGGAGGGCCCGGGGGTGGTCTGCCCACCTCCCCTGGGTCACCTCGCCGGCTCCCAGGGCTTTAGTGACACCCGTCACACACACACGCGGAGGCCTGTCACCCCCGCCTCCCCACCCCCGGCACTACTACAAACGTTAAAGAAACGTCACCTCACTGCCGTCCCTCCGGATGGTGCCGCTCAGGGTCTCAGACCGGGCGCCCGTGTGCGCGTTGCCCGCCAGCCTTCTGGTGTGTGAGCAGACCCAGCGGGGCGGGTTGCCCCCAAGAGGCGGAAGTCAGGATGTACTGAACTCAGCAGAAAGACTCACAAATCTGACGAGGACCTGGTAACGGTCACTCGCCTTTTAAAGACCGTTGGCCCGAGGCCAGGGGCCGTCTGCCGTCCTCCAGGCTGGAAACTTTCCAGCTGTTTCCATGAACGTTCACTTACATCCCTGGGAGGCACAGACGGTAAGAGGGGGCGGGGGCGGCCCTGGTGGGAACCCCCTTCCCAATCCTGCCCGTCCACCCGCCCTGAGAGTCAAAATCCGCTCCCCCCCGCCCCCCGCCCCCCGCGCCGGGCCTCACCCCTAGCGGGTGCAAGCTGTGCCCGCACCCCCACGACACCGGTGAGGGAGAAGCCGGAGGCCGTGTCACCCTCCCTCGCAGGCCAGGGCCACGCTTACCACACCCCCGAGGGTGCAGAACTCCACTCGGCCCTGCGGCCAGCACAGCGGGGCGCACGCCAGTGACAGGGCTGGCATTCGAGGAACAGAAATCACGCCAGGGCCCCGGGCAGAGTGCTGCACGCCGGCTGGCCGCTGGGCAGGGGAAGGGACCCGTTTCAGAGACGAAAGCCGAGAGCGGACCCCAGGCCCGAGCACCCGCCCCGCCTGCCTGGCTCGCGCCGGCACCCGCAGACTCGCGGGCACTACAGAGAGGTCGGGGCCACGCGGACGCCGCCTGGCTGCGCCGGCTCCGGCTCCCGGACTCGAGCCAGTGGGTCCCGCGTCCTCCTTCGACCAGGTTTTGCTACAGTAACTGGGAGAAGGGACCCAGGCCAGCTCTGCATGCCAGTCTTGTCCGGTTCAGCGAGGGGAGCGTGCGGGTCCTCGGGAGCCGAGTCTTGGCTGGAGGGCCGTGTGGTCTGAAAGGAGCCTCCCCGCCGAGATAAGGAGCCCTTTCCCCTCGTTGTTATTATTATTGTTATTATTATCTGTTCCGAGGGAGAGAGAGCCCGCGACTGGGAGAGGGGGAGAGAGAGAGGGAGGCAGAGAATCCCAAGCAGGCTCCCGCACGGCCAGCGCAGAGCCCGACGCGGGGCTCGAACCCACAAACGGCAAGGTCACGGGCTGGGCTCAAACCAAGAGTCGGACGCCCCACGGACGTGGCCTCCCAGGCGCCCCTCCCCTCATCTTTTACACTGAGGGGGCGTCAGAAGCAAACGGAGACCAGGGCTCAGAAAGACGCCACGCTCGCAGACGCTGAAAAGCCCGACCGTCTTTGCGTTTACAAATTCTACTTTACGTGGAAACCTTCCGGAGAAAGTCGGCCCTCGGACCTTCTCCGTTCAGATACAGCGAACACCGGCCACATTGTTTTAATTTCCGAATTTATTAAAATGATTAACCTCAATACTGCAAGTGCATGTACAAAATATTTGTAAAAAATGTCTTTAATGAAACGTTAAAGAACTTACCTCAAATGCTGAAAAAGTCCTTTTTTTTTTTTCAATTCTTTCAGTACAAGGAATACATTGTATCTCAAAAGTATTACAACTCAGCAAAACAATTTAAGACAGTAATTTGAAAAACGATCGAAAATTGAAAACTTTACATGTATTTTTCTGATCGCTTCCTGATTCTTACACAACGCCAGAATCTGTTACGAATCATTGCATAAGCTCGAGCTAAAAGCCGTATTGGACGCAGCCCTCTTCCAAGCGGTCACCGGCGCGCGGCCCTGGCCAGGCCCCACAGTGAAGCTCTGAGCAGAGCCAGAGCGGCCCCGAGGCCCCGAACTTTAGAAACGGAAATGGGGTCTCCCCGGAGGGTGGCGGCCGCCACCGCTCAGACCCACGGGGAGGTGGGCCTCAGAAGACGAGGCCGCCGTCAAGTTAAAGCAGACGTAAATAAGTTACTAGAACGAAGCTGGAAAGCGGAGAAAGGCGGGAAACGGGGGACCTCGGGACTTCTTCCTTAAGATGGAAATTCCTGAAATGGCCGTTGCTGGTATTTCAAGAGGAGGTTTGGAGACTTAGTCTCCGAACCTCTTCGCAACGCTCCAAACCAAGGCGGGAGTGGCGGAGGCGGCCCACCGCTCTCTGGGACTTTCCAGACGCAGGGTCCGCGCCCGGCCGTCCTTACTGGCGCGGGCCGCACGCCTCTGCTACGAGGGACAGGGCGAGGCCGGGACGTGGTCCCTAACGCGCTCCGCGTGCCTGGGGACAGGCCTCGGGGGGCCGCCCCGCGGGGCGAGGTGAAGGACGACACGCGGTGCAGAGGGGGTGTGAGCGCGTGCAAGTGTGCACACGCGTCCGCGGGATACCTGAGGGGCTAACGTGCACACGACAGACGGGAACGAGACGATGTAAGACCACCAAGTAAGTCCTTAAAGAACGTGAGGAGAAACCACATTCTAAGTTTCAAACGCTTTTATGAGTATTATTAATTTCTGCTTGGAACCCGTTAGCAGTCGTTTTCAGGAACTCAAAGGACGTCCCCAGAACCTGGAGGCTGGTAGGAATCCACCAGAAACAACAGTAAGCATTGAGGTTTTCTCCACTGGACTTTTCGTTACGGGCAGATTCCTTTTAATATTTTAAGACATGGGCTACTTTTCTACAGACGCTACACAAATCCCCTAAATTGATTTTACTTCGGAACACGGTATTATCTGAAAATACATGTACACATTTCCCAGAAATAAAGAGACCCCCTGGCGTGAAACACCTGCTACAGACGCGTATTCCCAAATGCTTTGTCCGATGGTTTGTAGAATAATCCACAGAAACGAAAGGTTGGTTTTGAACATAAAGTAGGAATCAAAAATTTGCTCATTAAGTTACTTAAAATTAATTTCTCTTCTCAAAGTGCTTCAAAAAAAAAAAAACAACAAATTAAATCTGACTCCTCTTTCTGTTTAACTGATAACAGAGTCAAAAAAAAATCTTTGATATTTTCATACATAAACTAACATAAGCTGAGAACGCTCACTGATGCAGTGCTTAAAACTATATATTTTATACTTTCCTATTTTATTGGCATGAATATTTCTAAACTTAAAAACCTTCCTGGTAAGTTCTTTTAATTTCTTACGACAAAAATTTCTCACAACACACAAATATTTACAACATATACATGGTTTTCGGTTCTTTACATTGAATTTTCAGAGACAAACGTTTTTATAGGTTTTACCACAGAACAAAAGCTGTGACTCATGTTTTTATTTCATAAACTATTATAAGTTAAAGTGAATAGACTTTTTAATATTCCTTGTAGCATTTTACAAGTGCAACAGAAATCTTGAAGACCCAAATTAAGAGAGCTGTAGTTCATTAGATAAATGTTGCTCGTTGTCATCACATTGTTCACAGCAAAGTTTTGAAAAAATAAGCACCAATCATTCTTGCAAAGAACAATTTTATCTAAAAGGATTGAAAAGTGTTAAATACAAGGTCTTTAATTTACATGTCAAGCAATAAATACGCCGTATCGAAACCCAGCCCGCACACTGCCTACCCTCGTCCATACGCCGTACTGAAAAGTGAGCTGTACTTTTTATGTTTCTTTTTTCCCTTGTTTTTTTACAGAAGCCAATTCGACTCCTAACCGATGGTCTGCTATTTTAACCAAGGCCACAAACAGCACATCCGGGCCCGCAAACAGTGTGAAACTGACAAAACTCCAAGGGGGAAACATCTAGCAAATAAATCAGAAAGCCAAAGATCATTGCTGGTGATATTAGCATATACTAGAAAACCTTAATATGCTGCTACTATGATTTGTTTTAAATTATTGTTTAGTCATATATTAAAGAGCCACTCGATGCTCTTGGTTAGAAAAAAAAAAAAAAAGAAAAGAAAAGAAAAGAAAGAAAGAAAGAAGAGAACCGTGTAGCCACATTATTGTTTTCAACGTCCCGTGTGGAAAGTTGCTATCACTGTACAATTTTGCTTGAGCCTTTATTTTACAACAGGGCTTTTACCTCTAACTCGGAATTGCACGTACGAAGGCTGTTTAAAAAGTACAATAAAAATGTGCACAAATCGGACCTCGGCGGAGTCAGTATGCTGTACACTTTCTACAGTACGAGGCCGAGAAGAGAGAAGGGGAAGTGCTGCCTCCACGAGGTCTCAGGTGAGCAGAAACCGACTGGAATTGTTGCTGATTCCTCTCAAGCAGGCTTCCCGGGCCAAGGGAAGACCGAGACCGAGAGCTTACGCGTTGAGCCTCAAAGACTGATCTTCTCTCCTCCGGGAGGAAATGTCGATGTCTATGGAGTCCTTCCCGACGATGAGCCGCAGGCGCTTGGCGGGAGGGAGGGGAATGAAGTCGTCCTCCTCGTAGTCCTCGTCCTCCTCTTCGCCCTCCGAGGAGGAGGGCTCGTCCGTGCTCTCGTCGTCGTACTGACTGTAGTCGTCCACCTCCATGCGGGACTCGAGCAGGGACAGCGGGTCGCTGCAGCACACCCCGTTCTCGCGGAGCCCCTCCGCGTACGGCCCCCGACCTTCCTCGTCCCGCTTCAGCTGGATCTTTAGTTTTGTGGAACTGCCGCCTGATCCTGAGTTGAACCCGTTATTGAGCTTTGCTACATAGAGATTGTTGTCGTTTTCGTGGTCTTTACTCAACTTGATGCTGATCTTCGAAGAATTCACTCCGTCGTTCTCTTGGTCGTTCGTCTTGCTGCTGCTGTCGTGCCGCCTGCGGAGAGTCAATTTGGGAATCCCGGAGTTATTTTCCAGGATCAACTGTGCGTCATACCGTGTGATTCGCCTCTTCTTTTTACTTTTCGCAGTTCTGAAGCCGTCTTTTGTCTTGAAGCTCTCGGACGTCACAAGGGAAGCGTCGCCGGGCGAGGGAGCCCAGTCCGGGTAGGTCCCGGCCGTGGCCTCCGGGCCACCGCCCTCGCCCTGCTCCGGGTGGGACCCCAGCACCTCCGGCGCCACGCTGGCTTCCCCAGGGGAACCCTGGCCCGGAGCCGACTCCTCGGCTTTCGCCGACTGTTTCACGAGTTTCCCCTGTCGGGATTTCTTCTTGGACGCGCCGCTGTCGCTCCTCTGACACCTGGCCTCCCCCTTCTGTGCGCTTCCGGGGCCCAGATCTTCCTCCCGCGGCGCGGGCGCTGGCTGCTCCTGGCTGTCCGGGCCCGGTTCGGTCAAGCTGCTTTTGTAGCCGTCCGCCGCGTCCGCTTCCGGCTTGATGTCGGAAGCCTCCCTGGGATTCGCCCTCGTCCTCGCCGACCGCCGGGTGGGGTACGTGCCGGGGGCGCTGTCCCCGGGCGGCGGGGCGCCTCGCCCCGCGCTTGCTCTGTGCTCCCTGGCCGCGTGTCTGGTTAAGCACCCGCCAGCTGCTGTGGCTTGGACTGGTCCCTCTGGCTCCTTATCTTTTTTAATGGGTAAGTTTTTATACAGAACTACTTTGGGCTCTTTAAGTACTAAGTTTCCCATCTCGAGTTTTCTTGAAGCACTCTTTTGCTCCAGCCGTTTGCAATGATTTCTTAATTTTATCTTTGAAAGTAAAGGCTTTGCAGGCTTTTTCAGTTTCTTTGGTACCCTGGAATTATTTACATGAGTTAGCTTAGATGAGGTAGAGTTGGAAGAAGCTGGAATTCTTGACATAGATTGCCTTGTTAACGTTCTGCTCTGGCCGTTCTTTTTCACACCAACTGAAGATTTTCGGTTAGGAGCTGCAAGTTTAAAAAAAAAAAAAAAAAGGATGAAAAGCAGGCTTGGTAACGCAGGAGCGCTCAACACAACAATGCCCGACCCTGTCAGCTACGAAACGTTAGGCTTACACCGGCACGTGCCAGACGGTCGCGTTCGCCCTCTGCCAGGCACACGGGCACCCCCTCTCTGCTCCCCTTTTACTCCCCGACTGCGGCCTCCGATTCATGGAGCATCTCTGCATTTCGCACAGCAAGGACCGGGATTTCACTCTGAGCTTGTCCACAATCTATCGTGATGCCTGTCCCAGCTAAGTACTTCTTCTCCAGAGTTTGAAGTAAGCTTAGAGAAAGAGCGGTTTTTCTTTCACAAATTCTTAACACCTCATTCAAAACAGGTTTCTGAAATCCATTCCTCAGGAACTCAAAGCAAGCAGACCACTTGCTTTGTGATAGGGAATACAGAACGGAAATAGATTACTAATGAGCTCTAACAGACACATCCTATCACAATGGTTTCAAACAAGCAGGAGAGACCCTAAGCAGCACATATTGTGATTCCCGGCCGACACTGGCCCACAAAGAACTGCACCGCGCGTTCTCCCTGCAACTCCGTGAGGACCAGCAGGCTTCCGAGGGCTGAAGAACTCACTCGGCCCCGTCCCTCCAGGGACCGCCCGCCGCCAACGATCAAACTCGGGAGGAAAGCAGCACGCTGCTAGCGAGGCTCTCGGGACCGAGGGAGAGCCGATCCAACGTTCTCCAGACAAGGACACAAAGGCTGCGACGACCCTACTGGGAACGGCCACCCGCGGACCAACGGGAGAGTTGACCAGATTGTCAAAAGGCTTATGTGTGACTCGAGTTTCAGCTGCCCCCAGAGTTTCTTTCCGACCTTGCCACGGACCTCTGCTCATCTTTGTTCTTCTCTCCATTTACAGTTTGGATCTGTGTGTGCAGTGTTTTACACGAGTCAATTTCTCAGTTATTTGGTGCCCCCCCCCCCCCCACCTGAAAACCTTTCCCCCCCTAACTACACTTTTCAGTCACTCACTACGGAGCCTGAGATGACCCAACTAACGATCCCCACTTCTCACCAGAGAACAGGGAGAGAGTAAAAACGACTGTGGGTAAACCCAGCACGCTGCCTCACGCTGCCGCCCATTACATGCCCAAGGGTTGCCAGGGCGACTGTCCTTCCTTCCACATGGCTGCACAAGTCACCATTAGTCTCTACTGAGACAGAAGAGCAAGGATGCAACACGAGCCATTTCCAAAAATATCAAACCACCGAGAACAGAAGGCTCTGTGCTCGGGCCGGGTGTCTCATGAACCGCTCTGGGGCACCCAAACCAGCCGAGTTCCCAGGGAGGAGATCCTCTGGCGAGAACGAGAATGTGCTCATCCACGTGGGCCACCACCAAGGCAGCCACTCGGTTTTAGACTTGGTGGGAGGAGTGGTTTGGATGCCGTCCAGTCGGAGAACAACTGAGGTGCATGAACTGGAATTATGCAAGCAGCCAGAAGTTGTTTTTTTAAGCAGAAGGATACGCAGGGCATTCTTTTGTTAAAGGATTTCTTTTACAAGACTTCCCACAAGGTAGACGGAGCAGACGTGCCTGTGGATGTAAAGGCGTGGGAGCGTCCGCCACTTGGCCGTCTCCGACGTGCCTCGAGTCCTCTGCTCGGCCCACGACTCCTCGAGGGCCATCCTATGACCCAGCTTAGCTGTTCTCGCCTGATTTTCCCTTTTTCTGGCCTGTTCTCACTCTGCACCGCAACAAGCCCTTCACGGTGCAAACGTGCACACCGCATGCTTGGCGGAAGTCCCCCGCAGTCTGGGTCCAGCCTGTCCCTCAGGAGAGGCAGCCTCGGTCGGCCTTGGAAAACCTGCTTGTGAAATCCAGCGAACACTTTTCAGCCCTCTCCCCCTCTGCTGTCTCCGCAGAACGTGACACTGCTCACCGTTTTTCTTCCCGAAAACTCCCGTCCCGTCGGCTGCCCCCAACAGCACTCTCTCCTGGCCTTGCATCTGCCCCTTCGACCGCGCCCCTCAGGCCTCTGCTGTCCTAGACCCTCTGGAAACTCCCCGCATTCGCCGGGTGGTAAGCACCCCCGCCCCACGGCTCTTACCACCGATGCCCTGGCAGCTCCCGAACCACTTTCTCTAGACTCTCTCCTCGATTACGGTTCCGGATCACCAAATACCCACTGGCATCCAGATCTTTCCGCGAGGATGGGCTCCTCACAGTCAACATGCCCAAACTGAACTCACCATCAAGCTTCGCGGCTGCTTCCCCTTCTAAGTTCTCCATCCCGCTCAGGTCACCACCACCATCCACCCAGCTGCTCAAGCAGACACCGGGAGGTCCTCCTGGACTTCTGCTTTCCCTTGCTCACCCCATCAGCTGCCACATCCCTCCTGCGGAGCCCTCTCTTGCCGCGGCCCCCGAGCCATCTACCGCCCTCTGCTCACGATCCCCCGCCTGAGGTGTGGCGGCGGTCTCCTACCTTTTCTCATCTCTCCCGCTGCTTCCCGGACATTCCAGTCTCCACCGTGTGGCCAGAGTGGCCTTCCTAGTATGACACGTCACTTCTGGACTTTAAACTCATCAGTGACCTAATGCCCCAAGAGTAAGTCCAAAATTTTAAGCAACGGTCAGATCCCTCCTTCCCGCCTTCTACTCCAGCCGTGATGCACTTGGCTTACTGGAGTCCTGCAGTCACCCCTGGATCTGCACTGATGAACTCCCTCTGCTCTGAACCCGCTTCGCTTGGCCAACCGCTCGTGCCCTTTAAGACTCAGCTTGGGAAAGGCTTTGCTCAGGGGGCCTTTCCTGACTTTCTGTAGATGGCAGGTCAACCTTGCCGTGTATTTTCAGAGCACCGGAGAGTCTCCTGACTCTGGCTCTCATCTTAATCCGCCAGAGGTGTCTCATTTTATGATGATTCTGAATCCACCCCTGCTTCCAACAGATTCTCTGCTTAGCTGGTGGCGGTGAGCCACCCGACGGAGAGCGCTCTATCGTTTTTGTGTCCTCCACGGCACAAAACGGACCGTATGTGAGGCTACGTGTCACTTCAACACGGAGATCTCACGTCCACGTTCATGTATGGGTCGGCCTGGTCTTTTGTTTTAAAAGCAGCATCTCATCAAAAGCCAAGCCAGAAGGGATGCTCACCAGGGCAAAGGGCAGAAAAGACACAGACAAGCTGGGCACGGGCGCCAAGGGCTCTTCCCTCTCCCGAGCGGGCCCACCCTGTCGTCGGGGGCTCTCGAGGATGAGAGTGGCGCAGGCGGGACGGATCGGCGGTACAACGCAGGCCAACGGGAGCCCGTCCGGAGGGCTCGGACCGGCGGGCGTGAGCTACACGCCCTGCAGCTGCCCCGCTCTTGGCGCCACGGGGGACTCTCTTGCCTGGAGGCGGGGACAAATCCCACACGCGGAAACCTAAGACAGTAATCTCAGGTGGAGACACGCTTTCTCAGCAATTACTACATACCGGGTGCTGTGCAAAGTGGCCAAATGAGCGTGGCCTCAACCCTCGTACACATTCTCTGCAGTAATGCCACCGCACCTACGTGAACAGCACACAGGGACAAGCGTGCACGAGACCGTCCACGTGGGAAGTGGAGGACACGGGATCTGGACTAAGGCCTGTGGCTCCGGACCCGCCGTTATCGGTGCGGCCTTGAGGCGCACCACAGAGTCACGGCGCCAGCCCCAACTCCCGGGGAGCGGTCGTCACAGCCATTCCGGCGGGGGGGGTCCTCCAAATCGTAAGGCAGCCCTGCGTGGGCGTCAACAATTACAGCCAGACACAAGAACGGCAAGATGACATCAGAGCCTTCCGCGCGCTCGGGCCGTGCCCTGTACTGGAAAAGCCCCCGAGACGAGCGCTACCAGCGTGAACCGAGGGCCATCCGCTGCCTGGCATCTTCAGCACTTGAAGATCCAGAAAACCCTCGGTGAGACTTTAAAGGCTTCCGTTCCGGTTTGTCAGGCAACTTCCAACCTCACACGACCGACAGACTGGCACGGCTGCCCGGAACAGGGTGTCGGAAGGGCCTCCGAAGGAGCCCACAGGCTTAGCAGCAAAGAGCGTTCAGACCAGCAGCGATGTCCGTGCCAGCCGAGTTAGAGCGGGGCCCGGCCCACCATCTCTAGGACAGGTGCTCCGGAGTTAGGATAAGCTTATGGCACTGGCCTCGTCTTCTGGGCCTCACCCCAACTCGTGACAGGACTCACATCCCCTTTCACAGCACTGACTATGGGGGCGGGGGGGGGGGGTGGCCTAGCCACAGAGGCACGAGAGGCCTGAAAAACCAGAATCTTCTAACAATGGCGTTATCATTCAGGCTTGTGGACCGAATTTTTGTGAAAGTGGACGTTGCTGTTTCCTGTCTCCAGACGCTAAAGCCAACAGTCAACTCGTGGCTCTCGAGACACCTTTCAAAAGAGAGTGCACAGAAGATTGTAATTTTTCTCCCGACTAGGCAGAAATGCTTCTTTAAAAAGAATACACAAGCTGTTCCAAGCAAGCAGTTCCGTGCCCCCTTTCTCAGCAGACTGCAGGGAAGACTGGCAGCCGCACACGGAGAGGGGCCCCCTGGGTCCACACGCGGCAATTACACCCGCCTCCTCTGGGAGAGGCTCGGGCAGCTCGGGCTTTGCCGCCGGCTGGCATTTCAGAAAGTCTTTCTTTCGGGGGGGGGGGGGGGGGGGGCAGAGCGGAGGGGGGGGAAACAAACACCAAAAGAAAAACCATCTGAGAGAATACCTGGGGGGGCTTGCAGGAATACTGCTGTGAATGTATCCTCGTGTGGGGTGGCCTCAGGGGTGACCGGTGCTAAGCCTCTGGCTCCTCCAGAGCACGGAGCCACGCCTGTCAACGCTAACACACGGCCCTCAAAGTTAGCTACCTCAACCTTCCAAGTACTCGAAACCATCGTTCTGCAGAAAGGGAATTTGAACCAAGTCAGCCCCCTCTGTAAGCAGTCACTGGAAAGTAACGCATTTCTACTCGGTAATGCTGGGACCACAGCTCAAAGGGCTTACTTGTTCGCTCTGAACTCGAGCCATGGCATTTCTAGCGGGTTCTGCGTAGCTACCTGTGTATCCGTCGTATCCCGGAGCTAAGGCGTAAGCTCCCTGACGGAGGGCCCAAGTCCCACACGTCTCCGTATCTCTTCAACAACTAGCAGGCTTTTAAGAAGTATTTGGTTTACTAATAAATATTCCCTAGCTGGTCACATAGTCAGTACACTTCCAGACGCTGTCTATCTTACGCTCTTTTAGACTCTGCGGTGTACTGAGTTCAGTATGTATACAGTCGGCATAGAGCTAACGCCCCCCGTGTCACAGAGCCATTCGGTGTGGGCAGCGTGGTGGCCGTGGCCGCGCTCTTTAGTGTTTCATGCACATATTTCTAAACCAGGCTTCACAAGTCTCCAGTTTCAACAAGGAACCAGACTCCAAAAACAAAACATTGGTTATGTTCCATTTATTGTTAGAACCAACAGTCAACAGTGAATGACGGGCTAACTGCTTGCTCTCTCTCTGTTCACCTGGGACAGTAAGGGCTGGAGTAGGAACGCATCACTGCTCTTCCACTACTGGGCTTACACCCGGCCCCCGGCCCCCGGCCCCCGGCCCCCGGCGGCAGGCAGGTGCAGGGTTCACGGCAGTGGCATTCACCATCGTGGGAGCTGCCGTCCCTTTGCTCCAGGGTTTTCTGCAGGGAAGGGGTGCACCTGTGCTGGGCTGAAAACATCCGAAGACAGGGAGAGGAGCCCAGAACAGCCAGACTTAAGAGGGCACGGAGGCGCGACCAAGTAGCCGGGGATACTCGGCGCGCCGAAACGGGCGTCCCTAGGGATCACGGAGTCAAAACTTTGAGACTCTGTTCCTGTCAGAAACCAGCAGACTAACGAGCCTACAGCTTTAGTGGCAAGGAGAGGAAGCCGGTGTTACCAGAGGAAACCGGCAGCCATGAAACTGGTTCCAGGACTTCAAAGCTCCACAAACACGACGCGTTTCCTTTTTGCCCGGCTAGGCTTTCTTCGCTTTCTTTTCTTTATTCTCCATTCTCTCTTTTTCCAGTCTGCATATGGTCTTGCCCCCCTCGTACAACTGGCGTCTTAAGGCTTGCTTCTTCTTCTCACCTCTCTCGCTGTTTTCAGTAGTGGCTAACACGTGTCCTAGTACAGCAACCTCCGAAACGCTCCTCTCTCCCAATTCTGAGTCTGGGAACTGGCGGTTTGGTGAATTGGTTCAGTTCATTTTGAAAACGGCAAGCAAGCAGTAAAAAGGTGGAGGCCTCGAGGCCAGAAGCTACAAACTGCCCAAGTCCGCGTCATGGGTGCTAACGGACCGGGGCTCGGCACGGGGACGCGTGAGCGCCTCTACGCCTCTACCCGGTCCTCCGTCTTCCCGCAGGACCTAATGCCATCATGACAGTCAAACTAACACCTTGAAAATGTGTCTCTCAAACACAGGACGGCCCTGGAACACATGATGAAGAACGTAATATCCAGTTACCAGGTATTCAAGAAAAGCAGACAGTTCAGTCGAGGGCACAGGACTGAATCTGGAGGTGGGACACAGACTGCTTTTGTGCTCAGATCATGTCTAGAACCTTGCAGTGCTGCTGAAGCACACGAGTCCCAGGGTTTCTCTCAAGATTTAAAAGATCAAAACTACTGAAGTGAAGCACACTTTAGAAAGATAATTGTGTGAAAATACTTTAAAAAAGAAAAAAAGAAAAACGAAGATATATGCTTATCAAATCTCCCTTACTTACTTGCATTGTTTTTTTCCTGAGTGGTATCTGCATCAGTGTTAGAGCTGACAGATTGACTGTCTGAGTTTTTGCTGCTGTCACCTAACTTTTTAAGCCTATTTAAGCGTTTATCTGTCTCTCTGAGTCCGTATTTGCTATTGATAACAGGAGCAGGTGCAGGCAGTCCCGCTCTGGATTTAAAAGCACCGGTTCCCCGTCTGAAAGAGAAAACAGCACAGGTTAAACAGCGTACTGACAGTAAGTTCAGCTGCTGAGGGCTCGAGGCCACATCAAGTCAACAGTTGTGGTGCACTGATGAGGCCTCAGTCATCACTGGAAATGTACCCGGTCTAGGACTCGAGGAAGAATTAAAACTGTATATAAAATTAACACAAAAAACCCTCTAGACGTAAAGTAACAGATTGTTGGACTACTGTCAATTCATTACTAACTGCCCATGAGAAACCACCAGGCCCTGTAGAAGTCCACGCGTAGGTGAAAAGAACTAATTCGTCAATTTCAAAACTGGTTCGTGCAATAGTCAGGTCTGCGTTGTGGCTTAAGTAACCCACCTGTTAATTAGATTCTAGCTCTGTTCTACACAAGTTAACACTACAACACTGACATCAAGAATTAAGGGATTAGGGGTGCCTGGTTGAGCATCCGACTTCGGCTCGGGTCATGATCTCTCGGGTCGTGAGTTCGAGCCCCGTGTCGGGCTCTGTGCTGACAGGTCAGAGCCTGGAGCCTGCTTCGGATTCTGTGTCCCACCCCCCTCTCTCCGCCCCACCCCTGCTTGTGCTCTGTCTCTGTCTTTCAAAAATGAATAAACATAAAAAAAAAAAAAAAAAAAATTAAGGGATTAAAAAAAGAAACCAGAGAATTTCCATAAATTAAGCCATTACTTAAGAATTCAACATTAGATACAAAGAAACCTTAACTGGCATCCCGTATAAGGTGGCTACACTGTATCAGTGAAAATCTGACTTGTGGGACAATAAAAACTGTTTAATTTCTTTCAAGTTATTGAGATAACCACAATTAACAAAATATGACTCAATACAAGACGTCAGAAACTTGCTTTTACCACGGGGCAAGAATGATCTGCAGTCCACTCTAATAATAATTTATGTTTTTATGTAAGTTCTTCTGAAGTGAAGGTGCTCGCAGAGGCTCTGATCATTCTCAATTAGCCTAGCTTTGCAGACGTTAACTTGACTCAGTGTGTAATGGTACATTTCTACTCGGCTCTATTCAGAAGAATAAGTTAACGAGGTTACAAAAAAGCGCTACGCATCACATGCAAAAAAATGAGAAATTCGTTTGGGCCGAAACTGCCTTCCCGGAGTTGCCTCACTGCCTGCCCTCAGCTTGAAGAAAAGCCGTATAACCAACTCGGTTTTTGAACTCGCCGCACAACTGTGGGCACCCTCCAGCCTGGGAGAGATGCTGGCGCCTACAGGGTCCCTCCCTGCCGTCCTACGTCTCATCGCCAGGGGGCACACACCTAAACCTACTGCCAAAACGACTTCCGGCAAGCAAGGTAAGCATTCTTGCTTGTTTCACCTTTCTAGAACATATCTGGGATTCCATTTTCATTAACACTTCTGTGAAAATCACAAGCTTATCGTGTGGCTGCCTCAGTGCTGTTTTTGGAAGGTGCATGAGAAATTGCGCTAAAACCTGTAGGTGATCGTCGCCAAGGCAGGCAAGCAGTTCCCCTCCCTCCACTCCACGCTTAAGTATGCGCAGAACGGAAAATAGGAAATGTCAAAGGCGATTCATTTCATAGGGATTAAGGGAGTAATGCATTATTTTCAGACATTTCATGCCTTTTCCCCACAACTTGTAACATTTTTGGTTCCTTCCTAGAAAAATGGACCATACTGAAAGTACACTTCACCACAAATGATCACGGTGCAATTATTCTGTCTGGAAATCAGAGAGTCGTTTTTGTTGTTTGTTTTCTGTTTTCGTTACAACTCTACCGCTCCCCTGCTGTCTACTTCCCTGACGTTTTCTTCCTAAGGAAGAAAGACCTGCTCCTGCTGCCGTGACCAGCAGAACGATGCTAGGACCTAAATCCACGAAGCACAAGTCGACAGCCAGCCAGCCCGCAGCCCCGGAGCCCCGAGGCACCGGCGGGGGGCCGTCTGCCAGTGCGCTATCCTCCGCCACGGTCTTGCCCGCCGGTTTACACCGCTGCATCTTTTTAAGCAAACAAAACCAAAACAGGAGCACACCGTCCGTCTTAACTCGGCAGTCGGCTCTGCCGTTACACAACGGACGGATAAATCTCCACGGAACGTGTGTTCTGAAGAGTGTACTTTTTCCACCGAAGAAACAATCCGTGATGGATTCGATCGCTCCTCACTGCTGGTTCCTGGAACTCGCAGGGCGTCTTTGGGTTTGCTGGCCACCACGGGCACGAACTGCTACGCTGCTCTGAAAGCAAATCCTTACTAACTACCGCTACTTCCACAGGCTAGGTTCTTCCGCCCGGGACCGACGGCCAGCTAAAAGGGCGCGCTGATCGGTAACAACCATGGCCAGACAATTCACGTCACGCCTGCTAACAGTGTACGAGGGCCCGTTTCTCCACATCCTCGCCGGCACTGTAAGGTACAACTCTGAAATTCCGCTGCTTTGACTGACCGTGACAACGAATCCCTGGTTCCTGTCTCCATCGTCTGCTTTACGGCCCTAGTTTCCTGTGCGGCATCCTCCTTACCCTGCCCTCCTCTCGGAGTCTGTCTCTTCCTCGTGAGCTTCTAGGAGCTTTTTATTATTAGGATTATTAACGCTCTGCCAGATGGGTGCCGTTGCCTCTCTGGTTCATCATTTGACTTCGATTTTGACCAAACGTGTTCGTGTTCACCATTTCTTGTCTTCTTTGACATACAACGTTTCCACTACTCCAACATTAGACAGAAAGCCTCCTCGATTTTTTCTAATCATTTTGCATTGTATTTTAAACTTTAAATCTTTAATCCGCCTTGAATCTGGCTTCTCTTCCAGATGCATAATGAATCATACTAACATCATTTGTGACAGAAATCGTTTCTCCACATGCGATGTTAAGATCTCATACACACTTGCCTCTATCTCAGGCCTCCATTCATATCCCATCACCCACTTGTCCATTTCCGGGCCACTATCGAGTGTCGGTCACAACTGTCTCCTCCTAACTTTTAGTATGTGTTAAAACAAATCTCAAGCTACGCTTCAGACATTTTTTCTTAACTTCATCAGACGTATTTTCATATAAGCTTAAAAATAATCTAATCCTTCCTATTTTGGGGTCATTCGTTAGACTTTACTCCTCAAGTGTTCTCCCGGAAAACTAGCAGTACCTAAGAATGCAGAACAATCACTATCGTGTCAGGATGGTCAGAGCTACAGACACGCATCAAACGCATCCAGGAGATTCGACCCATCATCTCGGAACCTCCGTAAACCTTCTGCTCACCGTTTCTTCACAGAGCCGGCTCTGTGACGTCCTGCGGCTCCCGGCAGAGCACGTGCGTGCGTCCTCACGGCCGGCACCGTGCCACCCTGGTTCGCCCTGCACGCACGAGCCCTAACAGGAGTTAGCTCCTCAGCTGATACCTGAGGAAGAGCTGAGTGAGTCCTCTTGACCAGTCTCACCCTCCTTGGTGTTCCTGAGAACTCCCCAGAAGAGCTGCAATCAACTCTAAATCAGCTGCTCAAACAGTCTGAAGGTGGCTATGGCTGTTCAATGTCAAGCCTGTCCTTAAAAAAGGATCTGCTCGTGTGTCTATTCCTCATACTAATAACCCTGTGGAGTAGGCAGGATCACCCCCACCTGACCAGTAAGAAGAAACTGAGGCTCACAGAGGAGAACTAATCTGCCTGAGGAACATGATGATACATGAAATGCTCGACTAGTCACACAGCTGTCTCAGGCTTGGTCCGGAATCCCGAGTAGGTGGTTACCCTTCTCAGGACAGCCTCCAAAAGCTTACTTAGCATACTGTATGTCCATTCATTCATCTGTTCATTCATTCGTCAGGGACCTACTATGTGCCAAGTAGTGTTCCGGGTGCTGGGAATGAGCGGAAAAGGTAAAAGCCTCCATGGAGCTTATATTCTAAAGGGCAAATAACCAGAAACCACAAAATAATTTTATAGATAAGGCCTGAGTGTTAACTGTGCGTTCTACACACATCACGTGAAGTAACCAACGTAATTCTCACAGCGACCCTGTGAGACCGCTGCTAACATTCTCTCCGTTTTACGGATGGGTAATTCAGGCACAAAAAGCAGTTAAACTGTCCCAAGATCACATAGCTAATGACGTGCAGTCACAGGATTTCAACTCCGGGAGGCTCCAGACCTCAGGTACTTGACCGCTACCCTATGCTGTCTCGAGATAACGAGTCTGAAGCATTGTTCAAGTACAATTAAATTATTTTGTGGATTAAAGGTCTTTTTCTGCACTGGTCTAAGATTGAACCAATGTTCAAACCATTTTTTACGTAGAAAATGAAGGATTTTTTTGCTGCCCCTCCCAAAAGGGGGGGCAAAACCTCAGCAGCATCAGGAACAGGTTTCCTGCCGTTCCTTATGGCGAGGACCCCGACGATGGGAGAGAAACAGCTGGGGCAGCACAGGACTCCAGCCTTCTGCTCTCGCCTGACAGAGGGGGACACTTCCCACTACTTGGAAAGAAGGGAAGCGGGACCTCTGGGGCGTTCACAGTCCCTCCGCAGGCTGGCCAGCGGCTGGGTGACTTCAGCGGGAGCCGCGGTGCTACTGGACAGCCCTCCCCCCACCTGCAAGAGCGGCACGAAGTGGCAAGAACGAGGGCCAAGGTTCGGCTGCCCCGGGCTCAGACGCTTCGGTTTCTGTACTCGCAGTGTGGACGTTTCTGTACTCGCAGTGTGGACGTGCTTCTATTTACTCCCTCTCTCACAGATGGCTGTGCAGGCTGAATGAGTCAGGGTTAGCAAAGTGCCCAGCTCAGTACAAGACGAGAAAAATGAGCTCGGGGCGCATGGGCGGCTCAGTGAGTTAGAAGGCCAGCTCTTGGTTTCGCCTTGGGTCATGATCTTACACTTTGTGAGTTCGAGCCCCACCCTGAGCTCTGAGCTGATGGTGGAGAGCCCACCTGGGTTTCTCTCTCCCATTCTCTCTCTGCCCCTCTCCCTCTAATGCTCGTGCCCTCTCTCTCAAAATAAACAAACTTAAAAAAGAAAAATGGGTTCAACAAGTCCAGGTCGGCTCCCCTGGGTGACCCATGCAAGTCCGCACTGCCTGGGAACAGAAGCTTTCCTGCAGGACTAGCAAGACGAGCGTGTGACGTCGCCTCCACGAGCTCCTGGGTGCAGAAATCACTCCAATGAGTAGTGTGAGCTAGCAGTCTGGCTAAGTCAGATTTGGGGGATTTCTACAAGGACTCCAGAATCTTGATGGGTCACAAGAGGAGCTTCCTTATTCAGGGACAGAATTTAGGAATCTTGAAGAGTACGTGCATCAAAACGTAGAAATTCCTGTGGTGAGGACAGCATGATGTACAGAGATGCTGAATCCCTGAGCTGTACAGCTGAAACTGATGTAATCTTGTGTGTCAACTATGTTCAAATAAAAAAAAAAAAAAATCCTGGGCCACCTGGGTGGCTCAGTAGGCCAAGCATCTGACCCTCGGTGTTGGCTCAGGTCACTGTCTAGTGGTTTGAGATCGAGCCCCGTGTTGGGCTCTGCCCTGTCAGAGCAGAGCCTGCTTGGGTTTCTCTCTCCCTCTCTCTCTGCCCCTCCCTCACATGCATGCACTCTCTCTCAAAAACAAACTTAAAAAAAAAAAAAAATCCAGAAGCCACAGCTTGGTAATACACAGGACAACTTCAGTGTTTTCACATGATTATCGGAAGTGAAGGTCACTTGCCATTTTTTGGGCAACCCCACTCTGGCACTGTGGGTGTCTGTGTGCACACGCGCGGATATGCACATGTACACACGTGTACGGTACTTCCCGTCCTCTCTTTAGGCACGCTGGGACCCTGATCTACTCAGAAGCAGCAGCTGGTGATAAGAAAACTCTAAAGGCTCAGGGGCCACGGCCCCCAAAGAGCTCTGTATCCCCCGACTGTTTATGCACATTTTATCGGACCAAAGCTACAGAACATAAGAGACTACCCCCCCCCCCCGCCCCCCGCGTCCAAAGGAGAAGGAAGCAATGTTAGTTGGTGCCCATAATAATCATCAGGCGGTTACAAGAACACACAAGCTGGACATTTTACTTGACGCATACCTTTCGCAAGTATAACACTCGCAGAACTCGTTATTTTCTCCAAAGAACCCGTCTCCGTAATAACAAGAAATCTCTTCTCCAGGTTCAATGTCTCTCAGAGCCTTCACACACGCCGTATCTCGACCAGTTGACACAAACTGAAATACAATGAACTCATTAAGAAACTCATACCTGCAGCAGAAACAAAATACTTGCAGTAAAAAAAAAGTTTATGCTCACCTTACAGTTAGGTCTGCAATCTGAAAAATGTCCAAAAGATAAAGTCAATTAACTGTAGATAAGATCTGAAACACGAACAATTACAGAAATCTGAAATAAGCTTTCCACATCATTTCACAACTTTTGATAGAAGTTTAGGTCTCAGGTTAAGCGACAGGATTGTTTAATACGCTGGTGGGGAAAAATAAGGAAGTCCTATTTCCAGCCTCCTCTACAGGGAGACGAAGTTCCACGCAGTCTGACAAGGTCATTGCTGCGTCTTAGCAGTTCTGCCCGCCACTCGCACGGCCACCCGAGGAGCGCAGCTTACCGTGGTTTATAAAGGCGGCGGGACCAAGCCAGAGCTGGGCACAGTTTTTCCTTGTGGAATACATGACACTGAAGTCGTTTTCTCCGTGTCTAAGCAGCATGTTCTCCTCAATTTCTGAAAGTTCGGCAATACAACCCACCAGTAATTCTATTTTGTCATTTCGTTTCCTATTTAAAATATGTCATGTTAAAAATTACTAGTAATTATAAATAACAAGGCTTCTTTTAATAAAATACGCCTGTCCAATAAATACCGGGAATCCAGAAGACCTAGCTGTGTGCATCTTGGCTGACCCCCCGGGACCTTCACTGGGCTACGCTCTCCTCCTCCCCGGACGCCCGACGGCCTCGGGCCACAGCCGCCCTACAGCTGCCTTAGCCCTACGAGAGACCGGGAGGTGCTCCAGGCCAGAAGCCGTGCTACCTCGTCTCCGAGTCCCCTATGGTCCCTAGTACAGCGTGGTGCAGGCAGGGAGGACTGAAATATCTGCTACAGCGAATGCAACTTGCTGAGAGTGGACGGAGGAGACAGAGACAAGCAGTAGTAGTAAAGGTCACGGGGACCCGGGATGAGGACACCACCCTCTAGAACAGCGCCATCCAAGGAAAACGTAACGGAAGCCAAACGCGGGGTCTGCAGTGTTCTAGTAATGACAACCAGAAAGTAAAGAAAAAACAAGTGAAATTACTTTTAGTAATGTCTTTGAACCCGAGAGGCCCCCGCTACTATTTCAGCAGGTAATCAGTAGAAGAAACATTAACGGGGAACACAGTTTACCATAAAACTTGGCGCGTAAATCACATTTACGGTACTTCTCACTACAGACTAGCCACCGTTCAAGGGCCCAAGAGGCACAAGTGGCTGGTGGCTGCTGTGCTGGATGGTGCGGCTCTAGACCACAAGACCAGAAAGCTACACGTCCACCGACAGCACCGGGAGCTGGGGGAGCGGATCAGCGGACTCGATACACTACGATGTGCGCTCGCGCACGTGCACCTGTCCAAACTGACGGTGCTCGCGCACGCACACGCGCACCCACCCGAGAGGCCTGGGTGTACTGCTCTTTGCCCATTCCATTTTCAGGTACCTGATCCTAACGTTTTTGTTATAAAAAATACGTGAGGACAGCTTATAAGAAGGGCAACATGTTCCTTCTTCTGGGAGGTGAGGTAGGAACGGGCATTAGAGGAAAAAAAACGATCACACGTTCTCTCATGAATGGCTTTTACCCTTCCTAGCTGGCCTCAACTTTACTACCCTTACTTAAGTTGGCACATACATGTACACGTATATACTTAAGCAGGCAATTCGACAGGACATTTCCACCTGTGAAGTTCCTAGGATCGTTGAGACTTCACACCCAACCTTTCTCTAGGCCAGCAGGACACGGAGGGCCTAGAGCAGGCCTTCCGGGACACGGAAGCCAGGTTCTCCAGCCCCGGCACCTGGACCCCTTCGGCAGCCTCACCACCGAGCAGCATTCCGACTCGGTCAAAGTGCGCGGGCCGAGAGATGGGATCTGGTTCAACTCAGATTTCTAATTCCACTGTCCTGACCCAGGTCACTGGGCCAAGGCTCTGGCTTCACTCCTTCCCACAACTTTCTTAGCAACGGTAACTTAAGAGAGAACTTTAACCGACAGGATATTACGGGTTTATACTAGTGTAATAGTTACCACTCTTTTGTTGCAACTATTTTGGCTCCATTTTGTTCTGATGAGTATCTATTACAGGGCAGTATTTCAAATCCACTGTCAGTTGCAAACATTCGCAAGTAAATAAATACCTAAAACAGAAGAAAATAATGGTATTTGTATTAAATTGTTTATCCCGTTAGACTTATTCAGAATCACAAAAGCAAATCGTCACCGAAATGTGAAACATTTAGGATCATTAAGTAACAAACTCTGTGATTTTACAATTTCACGTATCTGAGCACCTGACGGCTTGGCCATGTTCCTCTGAAAGTTCATGGAGAATTTCACTTCCGGAACCAAGCTGTCTCTTTGGAGAGTTATACAAACGATCTTATGTGTTATTAGATCTTCACATTGATCGGCTTTATGAAAAACTGACTTAAAAGTTTCAGTGTTCACTAAAATTTAAGTTTTAGTTTACTCTACTCTTATCCACACAGATAAATAGTAGTAATCTTATCAATAAACCTACATGTTCCTTGAATAATTTCTCCTGCATTTTGTTCTTGTTGAGAAAATAGTGCCGTGCCCATTCGCCTGAAGTCAAACATTTGAAGGCTTTCTCCAAGTGTTCATCTTTCTTAAAACGTTCAATGACTTCCTTTAGTTCTTCTTGCCTTCCCTTAATAGGCCGAAATCTGAACGAAATCAAAACATTCGCTTTAGTTAACTGCCATCCCTGGGCCACTGTAGAGAAGTCGTGAGGCAAGAAATAACCTGAAAACAGCCAGACCTAATAAAAGAGGATAACCAGCAATCCTGATAAATCATTACTGCACAAGTAATAGCCATCACCAGGAAACAGAACTTCTCTTTCTTCCAACTGTATTTTGATTTTGTTTTTTTTTTTCACTGTTGCTTCGTTAACTGAGAAATGACCAGATGACTCAAACGAAGCTGTCTGCCTCAGGCTCACACTAGTCCTGTAAATCTGGATGGTACAAAAAGACCTACAATAGAGCTGGTCTGGTTGAGAGTCAGAGCGACAAGAACTTTTCCAGAGCATGCACAACCAAGCCAGAAGAGTGCAAGGCAACGAGCTTCGGGAGGATGAAGCAAACAAAATCCTGCCACAAACAGAACGCTCTCCATGTGCGCAGTTAGAAACCCCCCAAATCAAGTGCCCCAAGAGGTCCTGAAATACACCCTGATGTCCTAATATCCGCGTCAAATTAACCTTTGAGAGGTGCACTCGGAAAACAAAAAGGGCAAAAAGCACAACTCTAATGGTGGTGTTGCTAAACTGGTGACGTCAAAGCTGAAAGGCTTCCGTAACAAAACCAGCTATAATGCCTTCGGAATGCTGTACCGCTAGCAAGAGTCACACACGATGCGATCGTGGTCCAAGAAAGACTTACACTGGTAAAGCCCTTTTTCTAAAGTTGTGTTCCCAGTAAAACATGTTCTATGACAAAGGTACTTGGACCTTAATTTCAAAATGTCTTCTCATGTCAATTGCCTTTGGCTCATTTTCCCAAATAAAGTTGTTTGTTGTTGTTGTTTTTAAATCTACCAACAACAAAAGGAGTAGACTGCTATTCAGATAAGGTGTTAAGAAAAAACTATTAGTGGCTGAGAAGAAAATATATTTGAACTACACCTTACTCCAACATTTACAAACCGCACGTCTCATAAACTTGAGAACTCTAAAATCGCAGGAAGATCTGGCCCAAACTCCAGCACAGGAAGCAGAAGTCTTTTTCTAGGTGAGCTATCACAAACATATTCGTAACATTTCAGGGACATCTCAAGCCACAGTCTCTCACCAAGGATTCCTTACTAGGTGCCGCGTGCGCAGGTGCTGCGGTGAAAAACAGGAGAGAGAAGACCTGACCGCTGTTCTGGAATGGAGACTCCAGCGGGGCTAGAAGACACATGTATGCATCCAACAGTTAAGCAAGGCGTCGCCATGCTAATGCGAGTTAGCAGGGTACAAACGACACGCTACAGCACTTTAGATACAGAAACGCTCGCTGAAGCGTAAGATCCGTTCGCGAAGGGGTTCTGGAGTTGACAACGATGTGGGAGTTGACAATGAGGAATGCTGTGATTTCAGCCTTCTAAAGGAAAAGCAGAATACTACCATAGGCAGGAAAGAATCCAAAGAAGGATGGCAAAGTGAGAGGGAGCCTACACAGAGGATCGTAAGGAAGCTGGGTTCAAAGACATGAACGAGGGAGTCAGCTGGCCGGCGACAGTGAGGGCGAGTACTAGAACAAAGAGGAGGGAAGACGTGAGATCCCGAATGGGTAAAATACTGTTTACTGGACAGGACCTCTAGAGGACTTCCGGAGCTAGGAAAGCAGGCTGACGCCTTGGAGAACAAACTACCCACGGGCTCCTGTTTCAGTAAAGCTTCTCACAGCTGGTAAGCAGGACTATCAGGAAGACTTCGAACCCATCCTGGAGACAGCAGATGGACAACTGGACAAATGGACAATGAAATGGACAAATGGGCAATGCCCCGTATTACTTTCCATTTCGACCAATGAGCACACCAGCCCGCCCTCACGGGCAGACGAGCGCAAGTCCTTCGGACAACTCTGAAGGTCTTCAACCAGGCTGTCGGAGAACCACCACTAAAATGATCTAAAACTCACCCGCAGAACTGTGGGAGCACCCATACTCCCACGCAGGTCGACTACCCTACGGGGTACCTGTGGCCACAAGCGGTCTTCTCCAGACCGGGCTCCTCAGAAAACCCAAGCCCGTCTGGCTGCAGCCCTGCACTAGGGGGTCACGTGCGCGTGCAGGACGGGCCAGACGAGCAAGCAGCTGCCGGCTGAGGCACACCCCTGCAGGCAACACAGAATGCGACACGGCGGGAAGCAGAAAAGCAGCAGCTCACTCAGAGCACGACGAGCAGTCCAGGGTGTCAAGCGGCCAGGCTACGAGACCCCGGAAGGGCCCAGCGATCTCCGGGTTCCCGTGGAACTGACCAACGGGGACGCTCTGTTCTCAAATAATCACACGGCTCGATGCGTTCGAGAGCAAACCAAAGTCAGGGCTGAATTCACCTAAAGCTCCTAAGCACCTGTCAGAAAAACAGGTTACGGACCTGGAACGGACACTGGCTCCTCCTGACAGGCTTTCTGTGTGCCCTCCACCTCCTGAGGCATGTCCCTCCCTACCCGAAACTGCCTGCCAGCTAGCCTTAGTTTTGTTCATGATGCCAAACCATTTATATGCTGAAACCAACACTAAGTAATCAACTCTTGACTGACTAATGGTCTGCCTTCTATGTTTCCTGTGCTGACTTTCGTTTCTGCTCTCCTGCCTTCTATTGCCTCAAACACAAACAAAACCCCCAAAACCGTCCCTCGTGCTACTCACCAGCAAGAACCTCCATTTCACTTAAAATGTAATTTACTGTCAAACTCTGTCTCGGTTGGCTGCTAGAAGGCGTGAAATGACACTGAGGCAAAGGAGGAGGAGATGGTTCTGGGTGCAGACAGGAAGGGGACGAGACAGTCGTTTTTGAGAATCCTACAGAAGTACATCCAAATCACCTGGCTGACAGTTCAAGTCAAATCCCATCATGACAGATACCACAGGAAGATAAAAATTACTTAATCACATAAGACTGTCACAACTAGTAGGGCCAGAGCAAAAGGCACTCAAGACCCTTGAAAGCAATGACCTGGGTCTGTATTACGGAGTAGGAAAATTCCCTCGGTCCCCTCCTGACCCACGGTCATTCTAGACCTCCCATACGAACTGTACAAAGCTATCCTCACTCACACCACGGTTCTCAAGGCTAAAGGGGAATTTAGGTTCTCTAAAGCAACCCTCTTGTTCCATAAATGAGAAAAACCAGGTCCAGTGAGGGCCGTTAACAGAGGGACTACCGTTACCCAGTCCTACTCGCTCACGGGAGCTCCGGGGGCCCCCCTGGTGGCGTTTCACGATCAGAATAGGATTTGACTTGCGTTCGCCACGGAGCACAGCACGGAGCCCAGCCGGAGACAGTGAAAGGGCCGGACACAAATATATACTTTTGAATTTAGTATCTGGGGGACGGGGGACAGGGGACGGGGGACGGGGGACGGGGGACGGCAAATGGCATGGCAGGGGAGGCAAGAGACAGGTGTTTGGCATTTCCCAATCGGTCCGTCCTTCCTCCCCCTCTTCATACAAACTTGACAACTTTAAATAAACCAAACATTTATTTCTCTCTTCCCACACCTCTGATCAGTGGCTGGTACGTGAAATACAAAAATATGTCATTTAAATCATTTTTATCACAAAGGGCAGAAAGAAACATGAATTCACACTCCCACACACCTGTTCCCCACTCTTTCCAGAGACTGACTTCCCAGGTTTTCTTGCTATTTGGTTTTTCTGTTTCCAAACCCAAGTGACCAGGGAAGGAAAAGCTGCAGATGTGTGTGAGCTGTGCTACTGTGCCCTTCCATGAGCAAGTACAACCAAGAGCTGACTGGAGGGAGGGGAAGAGGAGGGGGACAGAAAAAAGGGAGCAAGGGAAGGAGAGAGGAAGAGAGAGAAAACGCTCAAATATTTAAGATATCAAATAAGAAGACCGCGAGGCAACATCGTGAACACATTTCCCCCTCTCGGAAAGTTTAACTGCACACGGACAGTTGGCAGGTGCCGAGGAATCATGCTAGAACCACAGCTCTTCGCTCCTTCTTGACCTGAGAGTCGACCACCACCAGAGACATCCCCGGCTGAGTCCTACCGGCAGTGCTCAGCTAATCCCAGGGAGTGACTCCTGATCTTTTGATGAATGCTTTCTCTTACAAAATTACCCTGTTATGGAGTACGAGTGGTTCTTTAAATATAGCTGTTACTAAGACCAAGCTATTTGAAAAGGTTTGCAAAACGTTCTAAAAGTCGTGTTTATGCTGACACCTCCAATTACGTAACATAAAAGAACATCATAAAGGCCGAAACAGGTTAGTTGGTATCTTATTATTGTTTGTAATGCACTCTACCTACCTCACAGGGTTGTTGTGAGGAAAACTGTCAGATTTTGAAAAATGCCTTGAGCTCCTCGAAGGAAAGGCGCTATATAAATGCAAAAACAAACAACAACAATAAAAAACTATTTGAATAATTTGTACTTGTCATTTCTAAACAGACTTACAATAGCAGTTGTTGCAGAAGTCCTTAAAACGCTGTGACACTCGAGAAGATTGTGACACCACGGGCAGACTCAGTATAGTAACAAAAGCCGAGATGTTGAGATTCTTTCCTTCCCACACATCATTTGCCCCTTGATCATATTAAGTTAGAAGGTCTAGAAGTTTCATTACGCTTTCTAGTCAAGCACTTGACTTTACAGTGAGATTTAGGGTGACTGATTTCTAGTTCGCATCCAACAGTGGACACGAAACATAATACGTAAACAACCAAATTAAAATTCGACAGTTACAGCACTGGCCGAAGTACAGCTTGGACCAAATAACAGAGAAAAGTTCCAAAAGTCCCACGAGGACTCTTCCCATTTGTCACGTTCTCTCCTGCTCAGCCCAACGTCCAGTGAGTCTCCCCAACGCCTCAGGAGACTGAGATCTCTGGGTCACGCAGCCTAAAACAAGGGGCCGTGACAGAAAGCATCCCCCCTGCTGTACAACAGCACTCGTACAAGATCTCCGCTTGTTTTTAAAAAAAATCAGAGGCATGACTAACAACTCCATTCTCTGGTTAGAGGGAAGAACTTAATTTTCATAATTGACAAGAGTCACTCAAATCGAAGTACTTCCCAGTAAACTGAAATTTCTATTTTGTTTGTACCATTTCCAGATATTCCGGCTGCAACTCTGACTCACTTGTGCATAAATGGAGGGACATATCAAGATTTAAACATAAGCATTCGGAATAGAGCCAGCTAAGGAAATTCTTAAATCGTTAAATATCTACCGTATCCGAACACCGTTTCTGATGGCATGCTGAAAGAAGCAGAGGGAGGGAAGAAGGCATAAAACAGAGAAACTTAAAAATTTGACAATCAAATTACAGATGTACCAACAGGGCAACGAAAAGATCCCTCACACAAGGGATACACAGACAGCTGGGACGGTGAGAATCCAAGCTGTCGTATCTTCCGGTCACATCTTTCACACCTCACAGAAAGAGAAGTCCATAAACTAACAATTTATAAGGAATATTTGCGATTATTCTAATACGGCACTACAGAGTTCCCTTATTTTCTATAAAATGGTATCTTTGGGAATGACATTAAGTCAACATTCTGACAAATTCTTGCTCAAAAGATGAAGAACAGAAAAGACAGTCTTATTTTCAAGTAAGTGACTAAGATTAAATGAAAACGTGTGCCTTTCACTCAGATTAACAAGCTTCATTAATGAAACTTCTGCGTTCTTCCCAAATGTCAGCTTACAAAAGAATCCGTTAAAATACCTTTGAAAAGAACGCCTCTGGTGCAAGGTGCCCGGGGACACAGCAACGTCCCGGCTCGGCCACGCCGGCCCAAGGTGCCAGTGCTGCTGTCGGCTGACCTGCTCTAACCAGGGCGCACCAGACTCTCTCTCTACATCACCAATGGCTACTCCAGAAACTCTAGGGGTAGAATTAAATGTTGTAGCAGAAAACACAAATAAATGTTTTCTTCTGAATGTTTAACGTGGCTTAACCAGTTTTATAAATACATATATATACACATACGTGTATATATATATATATATAAATTTTTTAACATTTATTTTTCAGAGAGAGAGAGAGAGAGAGAGAGAGGGAGAGAGAGAATGGGAGAGAGCGAGTGAGCGAGCAGGGGAGGGGCAGAGAGAGAGGGAGACAGAATCCAAAGCAGGCTCCAGGCTCTGAGCTGTCAGCACAGAGCCTGATCGAGGGCTCGAAGCCATGAACTGTGAGATCATGACCTGAGCTGAAGTCGGGCACTCACCAACTGAGCCACCCAGGTGCCCCTAAATATATAAATAGATTAAAAAAAAATTTTTTTTAACGTTTATTCAGTTTTGAGAGACAGAGCACAAGCGGAGGTGGGGCAGACAGAGAGGGAGACACAGAATCCAAAGCAGGCTCCGGGCTCTGAGCTGACAACACAGAGCCCGATGCGGGGCTTGAACTCACAAACTGCTCAAAATTCATGAAACCTGAGATCATGACCTGAGCCGAAGCTGGACGCTTAACCAACTTAGCCACCCAGGCGCCCCTCCTTTTTTAAAAGTGTATTTATTTATTTGTTTTGGGGTGGGGGAGGGGCAGAGAGAGAGTCCACCAGAGAGAAACTGGGAGATACAATCCCAAGCGGGCTCTGTGCTGAAAGAGCCCGATGCGGGGATCAAACTCACAAACCGTGAGATCATGACCTGAGCCAAAATCAAGAGTTGGACAATTAATCGACTGGGCCACCCAGGCACCCCTAACCACTTTTAATTTTAGATCCTGTATTTTAATTCAGGGATGCTCGGATACAGTAATGTCTTGGGTTTTAATAATATTTGTGGGGTAAACGCTAAATTTTACATTTTAGGACTGCACGTTTTTAAATGAGCCTAGGAAACTACTGATAAGGAAGTTTATTTATCTTGAGAGAGAGACAAAGCACTAGCTGGGGAGGGGCAAGCAGAGAGGGAGAGAGGGAGAACCCCAAGCAGGCTGTGCACCGTTAGCACAGAGCCTGAGGCGGGCTTAAACTCACAAACTGCAAGATGACGACCTGAGCCGAAATCAAGGGTCGGACCCTTAACTGACCGAGCCCCACCTGGCGCCCCCTGATAAGGCCCTTTTATGTAGTCATCACATCAAAACAAAGTTCGGGAGGCCAGATGGCCTAGGACCTCGCTATTCCAAGTACAGTCAGGAGCTTGTTAGAAATGGAGCATCTCAGGCCCCAGCCCACAGCTACTGAATCAGAACCTGCATCTTCACAAGACTCCCCAAGTGACTCATATGTAAAACTAATTATAGGAAACAGTTGTCAGGACTTTTATTAAAAAATAGGAGTAACTTCCTATCGTAGAAGCCAGTAACAGGTAAACTGCTCATCTTCTGGAGCAAAGGACGGCGGGAGGACGGGGAATTGACTATAGGGAGTTCCTTCCTAAACCAATGACCCTTCTGTTATTCTGATGCAGTCTTTCCATGATGGTTTATGTGCTTCCACAGTTCAGTATACAGGGCACAGTGAACGTGACCTACCTAGCTCTTTTTTCTCTTCCTTGATGACTCCAGGTCATAATTACGGGCCTTTGCAGTAATAGCCTGACCCTCTCTAAGACTGTTATGTGAAAGCGATTCATATTTCTTAACTATTACCAGGACCTTCTAGGAGAAGCACCAGTGGCCTCGCTGGGGAAAAGAAGGGAAATGGACTGAAAACAACGCAAACCAGGGGAGCCCGGCTGGCTCAGCCGGAAGAACGTGCGACTCTTTATCTTGGGGTTGTGAGTATGAGCCCCACGTTGGGTATAGAGATTACTAAAAAAACCAGACTTTAAAAACATTCCTTGAGAAAATAATTTAAGAAAAAAATAATGCAAACCAGATTTTATTTGGCTATTAGGGCATCCAGTACTGCTGATTTCCCAGCCAACAGCTATCCACCTGTCTACTTACAAAATTTAGGCATCTGCCCCTCTCAGGTCAGGGAGCTATTTAAATACGTTCTCAAGTCCACTCCAACTTGTCACTTCATTTTAGCAAGGAAAGATCTATGGTAACAGGAATCATGAAAATACCAAAGGCTCATTTTTATCCAAATTACTTCTTTCTGGATCTAGAAAATAATTAATAAACGAATCATACAGTCTTTTGTTTTCATCTTAGCAACGGACAGAATTAAAAGGGGGAAAATGGCACAAGAGTTTCCTCTAATCACCTTTATTCACCAATTCCTCCCTCCCCAACTACTGGCGACTAGTCACCTGGTGATCAAGTTGCTCTGGGGTTGTCACTGGCCCTGGAGCTACAAGCCACCACTGCAAGTATCAGGAAGGTAGGAGGGATCAGTGGCCTAGAACTGGCTCTATACATTCTCAACCTCACCAGACTTGAAAGCCCTCTGCCACTCATGTTAAGAGGGAAAGTTGTAAAGTTCCGAGTTAGTGTTTGGTGGCAATCGTGAAAGTATCTAAGGGCCATTTTCAGGGGAGAGATGCTTAAGAAAACATGAATTACAAAATTAAAAAAAATTTTTTTTTTAGACAGAGAGAGACAGAGACAATGTGAGCAGGGGAAGGGCAGGCAGAGAGCGAGCGAGCGAGCGAGCGAGAGACAGAATCTGAAGTAGGCTCCAGGCTCCGAGCTATCAGCATAGAGCCCGACGCGGGGCTCGAACTCACAAGCCGTGAGATCATGACCTCAGCTGAAGTCGGACGCTTAACCAACTGAGGCACCCAGGCACCCCATGAATTAAAAAATTTAAAGGATAACAGACTTCAAAAGCAGTGTTAATATTTTATACAGATGGCATGTGATCCTCAATAAAGCACCTCCATGTCTGTTTTCTTATCTGCAGACTGAACAGACAGATGCAGGTCTTTAACATTCTCTTCATTCCAGTGACGAGGTGAATCTCAAAGATTAAACGTGACGGTAATACATTCCCTATATACGGTTGCAATTAGTTAGAAGAAAACTCTGTAATAAAATCATGAAAAAACCCCTGATGTAACCTACTTTATGTAGAAAAAAAAATTATTGTATTTTCAAGGCTTCACAGGATGCTTCTAAGATTTTTCTTTCAGCTTAATTATCACAACATTGAAAATAGACTAGGAGATGCTCCCCCAGCTTCATATTTTCATAGGAACAGCCTGAGATAAAATAAGAACACAGAATTAAAACTGACAAGACTCCTGGAAGCTTTTGTTGCTTTTCTTGCCTCAAATACAAAATCTTCTACAGCAAAGACCTTTCCTTTGATGTCATCTTAAATTCTGACTAAAAGTAAAATTAGCATCTATTTTCTTAAACTCAACATCATCATCCGCTCCACTTCAGGATACAGACTTACAATTACCTGGTGTTCATTTTGTGTGTTTGAAAACCTAGATAGGGGTCAAGAACCAGACTGGTCGCCAGGTCATCGTTCTCACAGAGCTCCTTGGCAGACATTCCAGAAGACGGCACATATCGACTCTGGCCTTCGAACCCCGAATTACCATTACCTGTGAGGAGAAAGAGAAAGGAAAGTAACTCAAAGGGAAAACCACTTAAATCTACCTTTAAAACCTTTAGTTTCGTTGCCTTCTCAAGTCAGCCATTAAGAACGGAGTACGTTTTGCACAGACAGAAAGCCAAACACAGCGAATGACCGAGAGCGTTTTGCTTAGCGGATAAGATTACCAGGGTTCCCAAGAACAGGGTCTGTGTAGTCGTGAGAATCTTGGGCTCAAATAAATGCCTTCCCCGTCCCATCAAGGAAGACGAAAAACGGGATGAGTGGACGCTCACCACCGTGGCAAAAGACAGCATCAAGTGCCACTGCGGACAGGGCCGGGGGACACAGGAGACAAGAACACAAGAAAGTCTCTGCAGGAAGTGCCAGGACGGACATCAAGTACGAAGAGGGGGCCCCCGAGGGGTGAACTCCGCCATCCTCCTCTTGGGCAGGTGACCCTCACTCCCCACCTGGTAGCTGAGGCCCACAGGAGAAGAGACTTGCCTGTGACTACAGAGTCAGGAAGCAGAAGTGGGGAAAGGGGGAGAGAGAGAATGACAGGCCTATTTCCAACCTGTCTAAAACAGATTTTGAATGAATGGATAAAAATAGAGAAATGCCGGAAATACATAAGCGAAGTGATGAGGTTTAATGATGGTGTTTATAAAGAGAGCAAAGGAAAGCCAAACTTAAATGGGTGAAGTTTCATCCGTGCTGATTTAAGCCTGACATGCGTGTCACAGACAACCTTTTCAGGAATGTAATTATGCCAATAGTGTAACTTGAAGCCTCTCAAAATTAAGATGTGGAAGAATGAAAGACAGTGCAAGGTATAACTTTCTTTTCCACACTCTTTCAAAAAGCAAATTAAACACAACATGTTAAGGCCCTATCAAAAGGTAGGTAGGCATATGTTTTGTAATCAAGTTATTCATTTGCATGTAGGTATGTAAAAGCTATCAAAGTCGTCATGTTTCTTCTTTATTGAAATGTAATTCACATACCATACAATTCACCCATTTAAAGCGCACAGTTCAGGGGCGCCTGGGTGGCTCAGTCGGTTAAGCGTCCAACTTCGGCTCAGGTCATGATCTCACGGTTCCTAGGTTCGAGCCCCACATCGGGCTCTGACAGCTCAGAGCCTGGAGCCTGCTTCTGATTCTATGTGTCCCTCTCTCTCTGCCCCTCCCCCACTCATGCTCTATCTCTGTCTCTCAAAAATAAATAAAATTTTTTTTTTTTTTTTTAACTAGGCTTCATGCTCAGCGTGGAGCCCAATGCAGGGCTTGAACTCACTACTCTGAGATCAATACCTGAGCTGAGATCAAGAGTGAGATGCTTAACTAACTGAGCCATCCAGGCACCCCATGTGTCCTTTTAGTTTGACACATTCTAACAGCTGTAAAGTGGTACCTTGTGGTTTTGACTTGCATTTCCCGGATGACTAATGATTTCAAGCATCTTTTCATGTACTGGCCATTTGTGGGTCTTTGGAGAAATGTCTGTCTATTCAGATTCCCTTGCTCGTTTTAAATTGGAGTTTGTGGGGCGCCTGGGTGACTCAGTCAGTCAAGAATCCAACTTCAGCTCAGGTCATGATCTCGCGATTTGTGAGTTCAAGCCCCACATCAGGCTTTACGCTGGCAGCGTGGAGCCTGCTTGAGATTCTGTCTCCCTCTCTCTCTCTCTGCCCCTTCCCTGTGCACACACTCTCTCTCCCTCATAAAGGAAGGAAGGAAGGAAGGGAAAGAAAGAAAGCGGGAGGCAGGGAGAAAGAGAAAGAAAGAAATTGGAGTGTCTTTTACTGCTGACTTGTAACAGTTCTTTATATATTCTAGATACTAGTCCTTTATCAGACGGATATGTGATTTTAAAATGTTTTTCCCCCTTCTGTGAGTGTCTTTTCATGTTCTTGATGTTAATCCCTTAAAGCACAAAAGTTTGTTAACACTGATGAATTTCAATTTACCTTTTTTCTTTTGTTCCTTGTGCTTCCAGTGTCCTATCTAAGAAACCTCTGCCTGATCCAAAGTCATGAAGATGTATGCTTTTGTTTTCTTCCAGGGATTTTATAATTAAGGTCCTTTGATCCATTTTGAGTTAATTTTTCACACATACCGTGAGGTAGGGTCCAACTTCATTCTTTTGCATGTGGATATCCAGTTTTCCCAGCACCATTCATTAAAAGACTATTCTTTCCCCACTTAATTTTCTTTGCATGCTTGTCAAAAATCAATCAACTACAGACATGAAGGCTTATTTCCAGACTCTTGATTCTATTCCATGGATAGGTGTCTAGCCAAATACAACACTGCAGCTTGGTAGTAAGTTTTGAAACTGAGAAGTGTGAGTGTGCCATCTCTGTTCCTTCTCAACACTGTTTTCGCTGCTCTGGGTTCCTTGAATTTCCACAAGAATTTTAGGATCCGTTTGTCAATTTCTGCAAAGAAGCCAATTGAGATTTTGATAGGGACTGAGTTCACTCCCTGTAGATCCCTACAGATCCCTGTAGATCTGTAGATCATTTGGGGAGTACTGCCATCATAACAATATTAAGTCTTCTAATCAATGAACATGGGATGTCTTTCCATTTATTTAGGTCTTCTTTAATTTCTTTCAATAACGTCTTGCAGTTTTCAAACTGTAAGTTTTATAGTTTGCGTGCTGATCTATACTGCTGAGCTCATTTATAAGCTCTAATGTTTTTTGTTTGTTTTTAATGTTTTTATTTATTTTTGAGACAGAGAGAGAGAGAGAGAGAGCGCGCGCGCAAGCGCATGAGCAGGGGAGGGGCAGAGAGAGACGGAGACACAGAATCCAAAGCAGGCACCAGGCTCTGAGCCGTCAGCACAGAGCCTGACACAGGGCTCGAACTTACAGACAGTGAAATCATAACCTGAGCTGAAGTCGGCCGCCTAAGTGACTGAGCCACCCAGGGGCCCCAAGCTCTAATGTTTTTTAGTGGATTCCTCAATCACGTCATCTGCAAAGAGAGATGGTTTTTACTTCTTTTCCAACCTGAATGCCTTTTAGTTCATTTTCTTGCCTAAATGCTGTGGTTAGAACCTCTAGCACAATAGTGAACAGAAGCGGTGAGAAAAGATACTCGTCTTGTTGCTGATCTTAGGGGAAAAGCATTTACTGGTCTTTCAATATTAAGTAGGACGTGAGCTGTGGGTTTCTGTAGATGTCCTTTATCAGGTTGAAGAACTTCCTTCCGTTCTTACTCTGTTGAGTGCTTTTACCCTGAAAGGGTGCTGAATTCTGTCAAATGCTTTTTCTGCATCTATTGGAATGATCATACGGGTTTTGTCCATCATGCTACTGAAGTGGGAGCATTCATTTTCAGGTATTAAGCCAACTTTGCATTCCTGGGATAAATCCCACCTGCTTATGCGACAGAATCATTCTCACTTGTTGCTGGATTTGGTTTGTTAGTATCTCGTTGAGGATTTTGTGTCCCTGCTTTAATA
Source organism: Panthera uncia (assembly GCF_023721935.1). Taxonomy (NCBI): domain Eukaryota; kingdom Metazoa; phylum Chordata; class Mammalia; order Carnivora; family Felidae; genus Panthera; species Panthera uncia. The sequence continues at coordinate 3,877,132 of NC_064808.1, read as the reverse complement.
GAGATATTGTACTTTTTAGGGTATTTTTTCTTGCGAGGTCTTTGGTTTTGGTAGCAGAGTTAATACTGGTCTTACTGCATGAGGAAGTGCTCCCTTTCCTTCTACTTTTTGGAACAGTCTGCAAAGAACTGGCGTTGATTCCTCTTCAGATATCTGCCGGTATTCACCAACAAAGCCATCCAGGCCCGAGACTTTCTTAGTAGTGTGTTTTAAAAATTACTGATTCAACCTCTTTACGTGCTACAGGCTTATCTGGATTTTTGTATTTCTTCTTGAATCCATTTTGGTAGTTCGTGACTTTCTAGGAATTTGTTCATTTAAGTTACCAAATTTGTTGGCATCCAAGTGCTCAGAGTAGTCCATTATAACCTTTTTTATTTCTGTAATGCAGCAGTAATGTCCCCTCCTCCATTCTTGACTCTGCTCTTTCTCTCGATTGGTCTTGGATAGAGGTTTGCCGATTTTGTCGATCTTTTCAAGGAGTCAACTGTTGTGATCCTCTCAAATTTCCATTATTCACTTCTAATTTTACTCCACTGCGGTCAGAGACATACGATGTATGGCTCCAATCCTTTCAGGTTTGTTGAGACCTGTTGCGTGGCCTAGCCTATGGCCCATCCTGAAGAACGTGCCACGTGCACCGGAGAAGAACGTGCGTTGTTGGTGGGTGGAGTGTTCTACAGACGTCTGTCAGGAAGCACTGGTTTAGGGTAGTGGCTAAGTCTTTCCCCGTTCATCCTCTGCCTCGCTGTTCTATTCATTATTCAAAGTGGGGAACTGAAGTCTCCAAATCACTGAATTGTCTGTTTCTCCCTTCAACGCCGTCAGCGTCTGCTTTGTGTATTTTGTGGCTCTGTCAGGTGAAATCACTGAGGTTTACCTAAGATGGAACATTGCTTTGTTTTGCTTCATCACTGGCTCTCTTTTTGTATCATTCTTGTCCAATGACACTCAATACGATGCTGTCCGTCTTCAACTCTCTGGGTTTTTCCAGCCTGTCCTCTAAATCTGTCTACACACGGCAAAGCGTAGCCCATCTAACGATCGTTTGTCTAAATTATCACGTACCTCCAACAACTGTCAGACCTTTTTGCTCTGGGATGCCCAAAAAGGCGGCCAACAGCAGTTTGGAGAAATTAAAAACCGACCAAAAAAAGTCGCCTAATTTACCACCCGGAACCAATACCCCTGCTATAGTCGCTACGTTTCTCAATTCCTTTCGGTTCCCGTCACGTGCTACAGGGTGGGCGGGTGTCCACGAATAGGAGAAATCTATCCAGTCCTGGGATCTCTCCCTCCTACCCCAAGCAGGGATTTCTGCCTTGTGTACTACAGACACAGTGACCTGCTCTGACACGGAGAGGCTAAGGGCAGCCTGGGCCCCGTAACCTGCATATACCTCTAACAGGTATGAGGGTAATCAGTCAGGACTGGTGCAATCTACCTGAAACCGTTCCAAATGCCAGGCAGAGCCAACCCTACTCAGAGCGGGCCAATTCCAACGCAAACGAAGGATGTTCCGGAGGGGCTAAATTAACCTCAGGAAAAACAAGAACGGAAAAAGCCGTCCTCCCTCACGCGGCCGTGCGCCACCGGGGATCTTCACCCAAGGCAGCTGCCTACCTAAGGCTCACACGCATCCCGGGGCACTGTCCTGCTCTTAAAAGAACTATTTCTTGAACTCTCCACAAGCAGCCCCACCCTCACCAAGGAGGAGCAAGGTGAGAAGTCACGCGTCATCAACGGTGCTCTGATGTCGGGACACACCACTGTCCGCCCTCCAGAAACGGAAGGAGCGGCGACAATTTGTGACGCTGCCCTAAATTCCGTTTCCCCTGTAAATGAGAGTTGAATTTATTATTCACACGTCTCAGTTTTCAAAGAGATACATACTTATACTTACATCAAACATAAAAATACAGTTTGAACTTCAAAGAAATTCAGCAGCAGCACTTTAATACAGTTTATAGAGCAGGTCAGCCATTCAGACATCCACGCTACAAAACAGAACTTCGAGTTATGGATACAAAAGCATAATTAAAGCGATCTTATTAAGCACCGAACTCGAGGCGTACACGTCAGAGGAGAGTAAGGACTGTCAAAACTCTGAAAGGGTGAAAAAGAAAGAAAGAAAGAAAGAAAAACCTGCACCGTTAGCTGGGAGAACATGAAGACTTGTTTTGGAAACAGCAGAGATAGAACACACGGTACAAGCTGCGAGGCATCACCGCCCCGCGCGACAACGGAAATGACAGTTGCATCGTGTACATACATCTGCTCGACCTCCTCTCAACCGCGTGTCTGCCGGCCTTCGCGGCCTCCTTCCCCGCGGGCTGCAATTTGGCCGGGCTCTGCGGATGGTCATTAGACAACTTGCCTCCACTCCTCCTGCCATTCACCACCATGTTCTTGGATTCTCCCAACCACTTCATGCCCACAGACCGCCTGACCCAGGTGCATTGAGTCGTTCTCTTCAGATAGCTTAGAGAATAATTCCAACGTTCTCTCCTAACAAAACAAAACATGAAAAACAGAACCGGGAGGTAAGTACGTAGGAGACCATGCCACCCGGACCCTTGAGAGAGGTACAAAGTATTGAAAGGAATTCCGTCTCGGGCTGCCGGGGCCACCGAGGGGCCACCGAGGAGCAGCAGCCCAGGCTCTGCGTTGGGCGGGGGTGGGGTGGGGGGTGGCGCGGGGGCGCTCAGCAAGGGCCACCAGGAGGGAAGGACAGGAGCAAGTCAAGGCCCGGCCGTGGCCCCCTCACCAAGCACACCCCGAGTTCGTGCAGGACGCCACCCGAGGTGCGCCATGCGCTGCCCGACGCCTCCGAGGACAAGCGCACCACAAGTTCGTCGAGAAAAGGGAGGGGATGCACATCCATGCCAAAAGGACGAGGGAGGTGCTGAGCGACGTCCTGGCAGCCGTGAGGAGAGTGGCAGCCAACGACTGAACTCCTCCCCTCTGTATGTAATAAATAATAAAGACTTTTTCGGAGGAAAAAAAAAAGGTAATTTAGTAACTAATGTTTCCACTCTTTAAGGACCACTCGGCTCCCCAAGCCATCCGGTGTCATCTGTGCTGTCATTCAGCACGCCCAGACTCTGGACAGGAATTCACTCGTCTTGCTCATTGCTTGTGCTGCAAACAGCCACCGACAAAGAGTTAAGTGCTCGTGAGTATCTATCTCTTGCTCGCCAGTGAGAATAATTTTGCACCTTGTTATGCGGATAATCTGCTTAATAATCTGCTCAAATTACACGTTTTGGTAGCGGCGTCTGGGTGGCTCGGTCGGTTAAGCATCGGGCTCTTGATTTTGGCTCAGGTCACAATCGCACGGTTCCTGAGTTCAAGCCCGGCGTTGGGCCCTGTGCTGGCAGTACAGAACTCACTCAGGACTCTCTCTCTCTCTCCCCCTCTCTCTGCCCCTCCCCTGCTTGTGCACTCTCTCTCTCTCTCCCAAATAAGCAAATAGGGGCGCCTGGGTGGCTCAGTCGGTTGAGTGTTCGACTTTGGCTCAGGTCATGATCTCGCAGTCTGTGAGCTCGAGCCCCGTGTCGGGCTCTGGGCTGACAGCTCGGAGCCTGGAGTCTGCTTCAGATTCTGTGTCTCCCTCTCTCTCTGCCCCTTCCCTGCTCATGCTCTCTCTCTGTCTCAAAAATAAATAAAAACATTAAAAAAAAATTTTTTTTTAAAAACAAAATAAGCAAACAAATATTAACAAAAATTACATGTTTTGGGAACAGTGTATTAACTGTGTGAGAAAATCCCAAGGATGTTCTCTTCTGTTACGAGGAGAGCTTAAGAAAAGGTGTCTAAGTCAAGCTTTGTCCACAACAGCTCTGCCTTTCTGTTGTCAGTTTGAAGTCAATGCTCAAGGTACTTCAGGGACCGATACTCAAATATCAAAGTCTTGCCCATCATGAAATGTCTGCCTTTACAATAGCAACAAAAATTGAGTAATTGTAATATCTGCTAATATAGAGAGATCCCTCACCATCTGAATTTTAATTAGCTGAATTTGGGAAGTGAATGATTTGGCTAGTGAGGGATGCTCGTAATCTGTAAGGCCCTTTGGAAATAAGAGTGTAACAGATCACAGAAAGGGGTGCCCGTGGCATCACCTCATTATGGAATTATGCTCTAATATAAATCAGACTAAAAAGGCTCCAGGATAAGAAAGTGCAAAAACACAAAAGTTCAGAGCTAAAGGTGCCTGAAGAGCCCAGTACAGTTCCTTCCATCTGCACGTGGAACCGACGCCAGAGAGGCTGACGCCCGTGCCCAGAGCCACGCGATCAGGCTGGCGGCAGGATCCCCAGGAGAACCCGGCACTGCCGCCCGAGGGTCTCTCGCTAGACCACCCAGAGGCCGACTTCCCTTATTTTTTTACGAACGCACAGAGCAACACAAATGATAAACTATTCTGAGGTACTTCCAGAAACGCATACTTGGTCACGCCTTTAACAATACCCAACAAAAATACGAAACACTGAATTTTTTTACCTGATCTCAGGTCTCCTCCACGGTCACAGGACTTGCGTGTGACTTCACGGTGGTAAAGTGCGTGTGTGAGGCACACGCTTACGTACAAGGTAAAGAATGTCTGATCCGTACTAAGGATGCTGTTTACAAACGTTCTCTACAATGTGTTCTTCTCCTGGCTCTTCCACTTAAATTCAACTGGCACTCAACTTTCATTTGCCTAGCCTTTCCTTTTTCTTGTCCGCCTCACGAAACCCAGAAAACGCTGCACGAACAACGGAAAAGGCAGGTACGGGGCGCCTGGGTGGCTCAGCTGGTGAAGCGTCCGACTTCAGCCCAGGTCACGATCTCACCGTTCGTGGGTTCGAGCTCCGCGTCGGGCTCTGTGCTGACAGCTCGGAGCCTGGAGCCTGCTACGGATTCTGGGTCTCCCTCTCTCTGCCCCTCCCCCCACCCGCACGGTCTCCGTCTCAAAAATAAACACGAAAAAAATTAAAAAGAAAAAAAGGAAAGGCAGGTAAAACTACAGACACAGCGGTTGTAAGCTGAAGATTTTTCAATGATTACGTTTTATCAGACTGAACACGAGACCTACTGATGACCAGATGTCCTGTATGTGTACTCAGAAGAAAAGGCAGAGGAGTTAGGAGCAGTATGCTTCTGAAGCATAAAGACAAAGAAACCTGGAAAAAAGGCAAGGCCCACGACACTCTTCCTTCGCCTGTGCCTGTAACAGTCTGACCCGTCTTTTCGTCTGGCTAACCTCTTCACGCTCCAGGGTCTTCCTTGACCCTCACCGCCAAATTCAGGTGGACATCCCTACTACAAAACTTAGGTGGAAACCCTTATGTCACTACACTGCAATGGTCTGCCTGCCTCCTTAACTGCCCGAGTTCCTGAGGCCAAGAACTCGTTTTCTCGTTCTCCAGCACAGCACAAACCGGATCCGAGGCCCTCAAGTGACGAAAGAATCGATAAATGAAGGTGTGGCCTACGCCTAACAGGAACGATCTCTGTATGTTTTAGGCTGTAAAATACCACAGTTGTAACCTGACCCTCTCAAGTCCTCTCCTTAAGACGTGAGTGCCGCCACTCGCGCCTCCCTACCACCCGCCCTCCCGCCTCCGCCCGGAGTCTGCGCCTTCGCAGGACCAGGACAGGACCGGGACCGGGACCAGGACCAGGACCAGGACCAGGACCAGGACCAGGCGAGGTGCATCTGGCCCTTGAGGAAGTCCATCTCGAGAATGCCCTCACGGAACACACAACTCGTGGAGAATGGCTGGAGAATGTGTTTTTAGGACTCAGGAGTCCTAATATGCCTCGATGATGAGACATAAAATAGAACTACACATGAACAGAAAAGAGCGACGTGGCTTCAGAGAGATTTAAGGGACAAAAGGAACAGTAAGTAATCTCTCCGCTTAAGTCCCAACTGAGATTCTCACTCAGATAAAAAGCAGAAAACCTGGGGTGAAATCCAGCAACCTGCTTTTAATAAGCCTCCAGGTGACCGTGACTGAACTCGGTGTGAAAACTATTGTTCTCAGCTACTTCCTCATCCGCTAGCTCATCTGAGAGGGCAAAGAACACAGGCCAAAATTTTAACCTGAGGACATTAGACCTATCGGCCAATTTTTTTCCCTGAGAATGAAGCACAGTTCGCCAAGAAGTCATTTTAGCAGCACACCGCAGCCCAGTGCGGGGAACACAGAAATTATACGTAATTCCAATGAACTGAGGGTGAGGATTAACGATCCATCCAAACGGAAGCAAATTCATAACCTCAAGCCTCATTTTTTACAAGTTTTGTTTTGTTTTGTTGTAGAGAGAGTGTGTGCGAGCAGGAGAGGGGCAGAGAGAGAGCATCTCAGGCGTGCCTCACACAGCGCGGAGCCCGACGTGGGGACCGTGAGATCACGACCTGAGCCGAAGTCCCGAGTGAGCCCCCCAGGCGCCCCTCCAGTCTCACTTCTGTCGCAGCCAACCGATATTATTTTGTTTGAACTTTTAAGATACTAAGGTATCACGCCGTCAATCACAGAACATGGCTGAACTTCACTGGTATGACTACACTGCCCGCCTGGATACATTCTAGCTGAGGCTCCCATACGCTCCCCTTGTCCAGACGGCGGCAGTTACCATTAGGGCAAAAGACACTACTTAAGCTCACAAATGAACTGTTTCGTAAAAACCAGTTCTAGTGAAACTATCAGAATTTGGGGGCCATTTATAAATTTCTAGCTCAAAATGAACGTATGCCCTACTAATCATGAGGTCGCTGTTTGTTTGTTCTGGCCTCCTGAGTGCGGACTCTTCTCGTTGGTGCCATCTTTCCTCTAAGACCACAAGCTGAAAGAACACTTACACGTTAAAGGTGGAGACGAAGCCCAAAAGCTCACACAGCTGACATCGTAGTAGCCTGTGGAGAAACCTGGGGAGGCCAGCGAAGCCTAAAGCCTTTCACGGCTCCCACAGCGGCCCCACACCCAACATCAGCAAGGGTGCGGTCTCTCTGGCCCGGGGAACAGCTGGCTCACAAATACCACCATGGACTTGGCTTGGTTGACAGTGTCTGAACCAACTGGCCACTATATTCAGAAGTAAGAATTACCTGAAATTTACCCCAGAATTGGCAGAAAGAAAAATTTCAAAGAGTAGAGGCCACTCCTTAAACGGAGTAACGATGCCAAATCCCTCTCTGTTCCGATTCCCCTGAACAACACGGATCCACTTGTACGTCAACTTTTTTCCGATAAATGCAGTGAGCACTGCAAATGTGTTTTCTCTTTCTTAGGATTTTCTTAATCACACCTTCTGGAGCTTTATTGCAGAATACAGCATATCATACATGTAATATACAAAACTCACGTTAACCATTTATTTTGTCGGTAAGGCTTCCAGTCAACAGTAGACTGTTGGTAGCTAAGCTTTTGGGGAGTCAAAAGTTGTATGTGGAATTCTGACCACACAGGGGGTTCAAGGGTCAAGTGCGTAAATCAGGAAAATTATTAGACATCTATTACATTCCGGTTCCAGGCCCGGGGGATACAGCAAAGGACAAAACCAGGTTTCTGCCCTCATCTGTGCTTACATTCTAATGAAAAAATTGCTGGGAAGTAACAAATTAGCAATTAAATGCCAGCACCTTGGAGAAAATCAAGCGGTTTCTAAGCGGCAGGGAGTGTTTCAGGTGACACGGGGGTGGGAAAGGGAGGCAGCAGTGGGTGTGCAGAGGACCAGCACAGAGTCCAGTGTGGCTGCGGCGGGGTGAGCAGGGAGGGGGCAGGAGGGAGACCGGAAGGGGTGCCAGAACTGCTGACACTTGGGCATGGACTCTCAGGGAGATGGAAAGCAGGACTGACGTGGTCTAAGTTACAATTTTAAAGGCCCACACTAGCCGCTTGCTATGTGGAGGAAAGCTCACAAATAAATGCTTTTTAAAAAGCAGATCTAATGAAGCCAGTAGTAACTGGGGAACATGAGACAAAGCACCGGTTAAGAGGCTACTGCAATGAACCAGTGGCCTGGGGCAGCACGGGTGGCAAGAAGTCACTGGTTTTGGGATCTTTTCTGAAGGTTCGCAGATAGACAGGATCTGCAAGCAGACTGCGGGAAAGAGGGGACTCTAACAGGCCTCCAAATTGAAGCACAGAATTTACAGAGGTGGCAAAGACTACAGGCAGCTCAGGTTTTGGCAGGGGTCGGGGCGCAGGACTTGAGTTTCGGTCATGTTCGAGATGCCCAGGAGAGACAGACGCCAGACGGGGCCGCTGGACCTCAGGGCCTGGAGTACTGGTCCAGGCTGGCCGGTGCCCTAATGGGACGAGATGCAATCACCCGGGGGGTGAGTGCAGGTGAAAGAAGGCTAAGGACACAGGGAGCCGCCCTCAGACCAGGACCCAGCAGCAAAGGCAACTGAAAGGAGCAACTGGTCAGGGAGGAAAAGCAAAGACCAAACAGGGACCAGTGCTTCAGGAAGCGCGTGACCGACTCGGGCACAGGCCGCAGACGCTCACAGGGCAAAGCTCTTTCAGTCATCAAAACTCAAGGGCAAGATGGGCCGCTGACGATCTGAGAACAGACGTGAAGTGTTGAAACAGGGGCTCGTGGGGAAAGAGTTAGATGGCAGAGGGGAACATAGGGAATAACGAACAGAAAGAGTCCTAAGTCCTGTGTCATTTGTTTCAAATGAGAGAAAGCTGCATGTGACCGAAAGAATACATGTAAATTAAACTCAGGGGAGGGAGATGAAAGGAAGGTTAATTTGAGATCAGCATGCCTTCAGAGTTTATATGGCTCTTTTTTAACAGCAAGTTTTTAAACAAACAGATTCCCGGGGCACCTGGGTGGCTCAATCGGTTGAGCGTCCACTTCGGCTCAGGTCACGATCTCGTGGTCTGTGAGTTCGAGCCCCGCGTCGGGCTCTGTGCTGACAGTTCAGAGCCTGGAGCCTGCTTCCGATTCTGTGTCTCCCTCTCTCTCTGCCCCTCCCCTGCTCATGCTGTCTCCCTCTGTCTCAAAAATAAATAAAAACATTAAAAAAAAAAAAAAAAAAAGACGATTCCTTTTCTAAAGGAATAACAAAGAGCACCTGAGCGTAACGGGGCGTTCCTGAGGGGGCTGCACAAGCTCGGCTCCCTCTACTTTCCAGAGTGCTCACAAGAACAAGAACGGTGCAAGCAGGCTCTAAGGAAGGGCAGTTGAGGCAGCACTCGGGGACAGCCAGTATGTGTCCCTGAGAGGTTCACCCACTCTGAAGTCGACCGGAAAGGAAGATTCACTTCACGTGGCTTCACTGGACCAACAGGTGGGGAAGGAATTCAGATTCTTCAGATTCTACCATCAACCGTGGATTTAAAAAAAGGGTCGACGGGGCACCTGGGTGGCTCAGTCTGTTAAGAGTCTGACTTCGGCTCAGGTCATGATCTCACGGTTCATGGGTTCGAGCCCCGCATTGGGCTCTGTGCCGTCAGCTCGGAGCCTGGAGCCTGGTTCAGATTCTGTGTCTCCCTCTCTCTGCCCCTTCCCCGCTCATGCTCTGTCTCCCCCCATCCCCTCTCTCAAAAATAAATAAATGTTAATAAAATTTTTTTAAAAAGACCTGCACTCCAAGAGGACAATATTTAAAGACTTACAGTTGTATTTAAAGAGGAAACTTTTTAGGGGCACCTGGCTGGCTCAGCTGGTGGAGTACATGACTTGATCTCGGGGTGGTGGTTCGAGGCCCACGGTGTGTGTAGAGATTTCTCAAAAATAAAAAATGTTTACAGTGCCTGCGTGGTCAGTTGGTGAAGTGTCTGACTCTTGGTTTCAGCTCAGGTCATGATCTCAGTTTCCCGAGTTCGAGCCCCGCATTGGGCTCTGTGCTGACAGCGTGGAGCCTGCTTGGGAGTCTCTCTCTCTGCTTCACCCCCCTGCCCCCACTCACGTTGTCTCTGTCTCTCTCAAAAATAAATAAAAATAAAAAAGAATTTGCAAATAAGTTTATAAAGAAAAACAAGAGGAAACTTCCTATGATAATACCACTAAGGTAAGAGGCACACCACACATTTCAAATCACCAACAGCATTCCCTATCTTTGGGGGAATGAGATGAACATAAAAAAATTTACCCTCCAAATGTTTACAGCAAATCTATTTATAATTGGAAAAAAAAAAAAAAAAACCCAACCAAACAAAAAACCCAATACTTAAAAAATTTTCAAAGCAAAGCAGAGTTGTTTCACAGAAAATGTGCTTGCTTCACATCAAGTGCCTGCACTGTTCCAGCAGTGACAGAGCATCAACAAACGTCAATGTCCTTCTCTCCTTCCACTGTCCCTTTATGGGCACACAAGGGGTTATAGACTGTTGAGTGACTTCTGACTTAACTGCTCATGCTCAATTTGAAAACTCTGTTCCAATCCTTTCCTACTTGAATGTCTTAAACACAAACCAGAATTTTAAAAACTGTCAGTAAAATGAAAACAATGACTCTGAATAAATCAAGAATTTTAATATAATTCCTGTGACACCATCAGGAATTTTCTAACCAGGTGAGCCTGGGTGACTCAGTCGGTTGAGCATCTGACTCTTGATTTTGGCTCAGGTCACGATCTCAGTTCGTGAGATCAGTCCCCAAGTCGGGCTCTGTGCTGGCAGCATGGAGCCTGCTTGGGATCCTCTGTCTCCCTCTCTCTCTGCCCCTGCCACACTCATTCATGGTCCATCTCTCTCTCTGTCTCTCTCTCTGAAAATAAACAAACATTAAAAAAAAAAAAAGAGGGGCGCCTGGGTGGCTCAGTCGGTTAAGCGTCCAACTTTGGCTCAGGTCATGATCTCGCGGTCCGTCAGTTCGAGCCCCGCGTCGGGCTCTGTGCTGACTGCTCAGAGCCTGGAGCCTTTTTCAGATTCTGTGTCTCCCTCTCTCTCTGACCCTCCCCCGTTCATGCTCTCTCTCTGTCTCAAAATTAAATAAATGTTAAAAAAAATTTTTTTTTTTTAAATTCTCTAACCAGACTACATGTTGAACTTGTCTCAGGCAGTTTATCTTACAGAAATTATCCAACGGCAAAGAAACAAGTCCCATGTGGTTGAGAAGGTAGCACACATTGTTAAGGTTTATCTTTATTATTTATTTTGAAAGAGAAAGAGTGCTAGCAGGGGAGAGGGGCAGAAGAGACAGGGAGAGAGAATCTTAATCTTAAGCAGGCTCCATGCTCAGTGTGGAGTCTGATGTGGGGCTCAATCCCACAA
>NC_064808.1:3853233-3865810 GCF_023721935.1 Panthera uncia | reverse complement strand
AAAAAAAAAAAAAAAAAAGCCTGCCGGAGAACTTTTCTTTTCTTTTTTTTTTTTTAATTTTTTTCTTCAACGTTTTTTATTTATTTTTGGGACAGAGAGAGACAGAGCATGAACGGGGGAGGGGCAGAGAGAGAGGGAGACACAGAATCGGAAACAGGCTCCAGGCTCCGAGCCATCAGCTCAGAGCCTGACGCGGGGCTCGAACTCACGGACCGCGAGATCGTGACCTGGCTGAAGTCGGACGCTTAACCGACTGCGCCACCCAGGCGCCCCCGGAGAACTTTTCAAAAACTTTACTGAGAAAAAACAGAGCAAACAATTTTCAAGTGATTCAGCTACAATATCCTAAGAAAACAATCCGAAACACCAAATAGCTAACAGAATTATCTCCGGAGAATGAGATCACAAGCAATTTTTTTGTTATGCGGTATATCTTTCACAAGGTTCAACTTCTCAAAATGAGCATGTATTACTTTTATAATAAAAATTTGACACAGAGATATTAAAAGGAAAATAAGACAGACATCACAAAAATCCTTCTGCATCATTTTTATGTATGTCGTCAAAGCCAATTTCTAAAACCTTAATTATGGCAATTCAAACATCAGGGAAGTCTAACATGTCACTGAAATACTTCCACAAGTTTCTGACGCCTCTGCTTAGAGACCGTGATATTCAAGCACCACAGTCGCAGCCTCCCTGGAGCTTTATTGTTAAAATAAGCACAAGGAAGACAAACACAAAAGCATAAAAATGAAAGAAAGCACTGTCCAGAGAGAAAACCCCCCCACAAAGAACAAAAATGCCCCCCCCCACCCCACCCCCCCCGGGGCCAGCAGTGACTGCACAGGCTAGGGTCAGTGCAACCCACCAGTGAAGTACAAATCCAATTTCCCTTCTGGGGCCTCACATGTCCAACCTCTGTGCAATAGCAGAAACACAAGTAGTATCTGGAAATTGTTAGGAACTACCAGTAACACGACTTACCTTGCTGATCCCCAAAAGGTCCTGCATGGTGCGGCCCTGCCCCTCTCCCCGCGCTCCAACCAGACCTCCAGACACAGCCCGGGGCCTCATCCCGCTAGCGTGCTAGGCATGTACACGGGCTCTGTACCTGGGATGCGGTCAAGCTGCCCATCAGTCCCCCCACCCCCCAGTCCTCCGTCCCACAGGCTGCCTTCTTAGAAGCTTTCTCTTTCAACTGTCCTCGCTTCTTCGTGTAATTACTTGACGACACCTGGCTTTCCCATTGCAGCGGATGCTAGCTAAGGTGCACTCTGGGATCACCGGAACCTAGCACAAGGCTCAACAAAGCACAGATCCGTTCCTATCACATCTCCCTTTTTAGGCTCAAACCTAACTGCTACATACAGGCCAACTGGTGATTAGTACTTTCTTTTGAATCTAAAGTTACAAAAGGACTCCATAACGATATATCAAAGAATTGCAAATCTGTCTTTATCAAATTATGCCAAATCCATCTGTAATCAATAGATATCCAAGGTCCCACGGAATTCTAAAATAATAATTCATACTATCAGGCCAATATAAGAACCCCCCCCCCCCCCCCCGCAAAGCTATCAGAATCACGTGTGATCAATATCCCACGTTACAATACGCTAAGCCTAGAATACATTTTGACAAGACAGTTAAGCACTCGAGAAAACTATCGTGAATTTATGATCAGACTTGTAACCTTACAACTTGCTCTTATAAATACTGTCAGAAAGAAGTGTCATTTGCGAAGTCAGATGACTAAGTATCATTTCTTCTTTTTCCCCGGGTTTTGTAGACTCAAAGCGATCAAGCGTTTTGCTTCAGCCAACTTAACAGCATCCCCAGGCAGCCTCAGGTGGTAAAGCCCCTTCTGAGGCGGCAAGAGATGGCACCAGACTGGGAGCAATTTCCCACAATGCATCGTAATGCTCCCCCCACCCCCTTTCAGGATAAAACGATGGCCAGAGACAGGATCATGAATCATGCTGAAATGGCAGTGCTAACTGCTACAAAGGAGACTATAGTAGGCTGGAAAACGGTCCCCAAAGATATCGGGTCCTAATCTGGAGCCTGTGAATGTTTATAAAGCAAAGGTTCTTTGGAGAGGCGGTTAAGTTACGGGTTCTGAAACGAAACAGGTTATCTGAGTGGGCTCTAAATGCTATCACAAGCGACCCTACAAGAAGGCAGCAGAGGGAGATTTGACAGGAGAGGCAAGGACGTACAAGCTAGGGGAGGCAAGGAACAGACTTCTGTCCCACAGCCTCCAGGGGGAGCCATACCACGCCTTGATTTTGGCCCTGTGAAACAGCGGGCGAACTTCTGGCCTCCCCAGCGGAGAATACATTTCTGCTGTCTTAACACACCAGATTTGTGGCAGTTTGTTACAGCAGCCACAAGAAACTAACACAGAGACCATGACAAAGTAAACCAAAGGAAAAATGCTTTACAGTTACCAGACCCCCAAAACACATAAAATTGCAACGTATCACAGGAAAAACTTATAAACACCTTTAAAAAGTTGTTTTAAATGTACTTTTAAAAACGGTTATTATGGGGCACCTGGGTGACTCCGTCGGTTAGGCGTCCAACTTCGGCTCAGGTCATGATCTCGCGGTTCGTGGGTTTGAGCCCCGCGTCGGGCTCTGTGCTGACAGCTCAGAACCTGGAGCCTGTTTCGTGTTCTGTGTCTCCCTCTGTCTCTGACCCTCCCCCATTTATGCTCTGTCTCTCTCTGTCTCAAAAATAAATAAACGTTAAAAAAAAGTTTTTAAATAAAAAAATAACAACGGTTATCTCCCCCCTTCAACTGCCATTATAAATTCATGGCTACAGAGAGAGAGATACAGATTTTGAAGATAAAGCTAGCATCTCAATCACACATTTTGCTGAGGCACTGTGCTTTAACCCCAGATAACCAAGACCTTCCGTAGAAGTGTTACGATTGAACATTTGTTCATATTTATGTAAACATTTTACAATAAAAACGAAAGTTAAAACCCAGAGAGGAGGTTTTTCATTTAGCAGAACATCTGAAACAGCAAAACATGCACTCCTGGTAAGTCCACGAGCAGACATCACAACACTTAAACCCACTTATTCGGCCACTGATCTGCAACTGAGTGTGTAATCAACCCGTCTCTAATGGTTGTCGTATGAAATGTACTGATTCATCAGTCTTTATTTATCCACATCCGATATGTATCACAACAAAGGATTCGTGTCTCCAATGGTCTCAGTAGCATTTTCAAAATAAAGGTGTTAGCTGATGCGGTTGTCGGGAGAAATTCCACAGAAACAAAACAAAACAACCTGCTTCCCCATCCGTCCACATCTGGCCCATTTGCTTACCTAGTAGAGCCTATAAATAAAATCAAGGATGCTTCCTTTGTTACTCTTCCCTGAGACCCAAACAGCATTTTACTTTTCTATAAACAGATGCCACCTAGTGTCAAAAGTCTATAAGTACAGCCAATAATTCCTCAGAAGATAGGGGGTAAACAGAACAAAGAACAATCAATCCATTCTCACAGGGCAAAGACAAGGGTGACGAAAAACTTCCAAAAGGTGACTCTTGGGCCAGGTCTTAAAGGCCAAGACTAAGTCTGCAAGGGGCAGAGCACAGAGGGTTCAGGATGTGGCTCTCGATGGATGGGGGTCAATGCACCTAGGTTCCGCTCCGGCCCCATTCATTACCCTCCAGCAGTACAGCCACGGACAGGTCATTCAACCTCACAAATGCCTCATGAGTACGATGAAAATAGGGCCTACTTCCCTGGTGTGGCACAGGATTTAACAAGCAGAAATTGCTAGTAAAATAAAGATCTCCAACTGTCCCCTCTTTTCAGGCAACAAACACGGAAACAGAGGGTCAGACAGGTTGCTGCATTGTTCACAAAACTTAAAACAATCAAGCAAATGGGGCACCTGGGTGGCTCAGTCGGTTAAACATCTGACTCTTGGTTTCGGCCCAGGTCATGATCTCACGGTTTGGGAGTTTGAGCCCCGCGCCGGGCTCCGTGCTAACAGCACTGGGCCTGCTTGGTATTCTGTCAACCAAATAAACTTAAAAAAAAAAAAAAAAAAAAAAAAAAAAAGCAGGAATTTGCCCTCCATTCCTTATCCTAGAGTTATGACTCTCTCAAGAAAAATATCGTATCACCATACCCATTAAAAGAAATACAAATTTTCAAGAGAATAAAAAAATACCAGATTTATGCTACAGAACAGAGACCAGCCTTGCTTGTCGTAAGGAATGTGACTCTGGCAACAATGTATGATTACAAATCATACCAAACCACACCTTCACACGTCAACAACCAGAGGGACTACAGATTTTGTTACAGTGGAATCCCGCTTGATGTGTTTCTGGTGAAACATTTTTTCCTTACTGTAACTCCACTTTCTTTTTCAAGATTTTAAGTAATCTCTACCCCGACGTGGGGCTTGAACTCACAACCCCGAAATGAAGAAGTCAAGTGCTCCTCCGACTCAGCCAGCCAGGCACCCCGCTGTAAGTCCACTTTAAAAAAAATAAATAATACTTCCTTCACTTATTACCATTTAATTCTCACATCCTGTGAAATAGGAACTTCTTTTATTTTTTTTGGTTACACACAGGAAAGGTTGCAGAATTTGTTCAACTGTACTCCGTGAAGTATCCTAGTGGCAAAATGCACGTGACTGGAGGCAGAGAGGAAATTAAATCAACGAGAGCAGTGGACAGCGGAGGAAAAGCTCTGGTGTTTCACGCGGAAGGTTGGCAAGACTTGGTAACAAATCAGACACAGGTGGTGAGGACCAGAAAGGAATTTGGGACGGGTCAGAAGTCTCCAGCTGGGGAGACTGCAAGACTGCCATTAACTGAACTAGGGACTAAAGACGGAACAGGTTTATAGGAAAGATGAGAAAGCTTAAATGTGCTAAATTTGAGAAGGGGGTCACCATCCAAGTGAAGTGCTCATAAGACACCGTAATTCAGGAGAAAAGTGGGGGCCGTTAAGACGGTAACGTTAACAAAAGGACTCTACAGGTTCCCAAGCATTTCAACATTCTCTCAATTCAAAGAATCACAGAACTTCAGAGCTTTTTACCTTGGACTGAAAGAAACAGGCTCAGGAGATAAATTCCCTGCCCAAAGTAATTCACTTCTGACAAGATAATATGCTACCAATACATGAAACCAAAGGGAAAAAAAACTTGAGTTTTATCATGGGCCTTCCTTTTAAATGGAAGGAAAGGAAGAGGGAAGAGAGAAGAAATACAACGGGCAAGAGGCACACACTGGGAGAGAAACGGGGGTCTTGCAAAGCAGCACGCGCTTAGTTTGGGGATAAGTGCAGTTAGGGGCCTGGCACATCGTCCAACACACAGCTAAGTAAACGTCTGCTCAAGACACGAGTGAAGAAAAGAACGCGGCAGGGGTGGCCTGGCAGGCCCCGCCACGACAGAGAGCCCTCTCAGCCCTCTTCTCCAGGCACCACTTTCACAAGATTGCTCTTACCAGCATCGGAGAACTGTGCTGGCACCTGTATGCCCATGTCACTTACGCCCGCCACAGCCCCTTTCCACGTGCTTGTTAACACTGAATAAAAACATTACGTTCTCCAACGTGCACTCTACATACAGTTAAAGTATGAAACACGCACAATGACTTACACAACACCCCCGCTATCATCCCCATTTTACAAACGAGAGCAGGCCCTAGAGAATCAGAACCAAGTGAAGCCAAGGCTGGGTTACGAGCCCGTACACTCTCGACACTATGAAGGAAGCGGTACAATCCTGATGCAGACAAAATCTTAAACATACTCGGCCCCGTATTTGAAGAGTAAGAACCTAGAACGAAAGACGCACGGTTCCTAATTTCATGGAGCTCAGAGGATAGTTTGGAAAGAGAAACAACCCAGTAAGTATGAAACCACAAATTCCAGGAAGAGCCTTAAAGGGAACAAATAGGATGTTGGCAAAGAGAATATGAGAACAGACTTGACATTGGATGATCAGGGAAAATAAAGAGCACATATACAGAAAAAAAATCACCCTTCTTTTTTTTTTGGGGGGGGGGGGGTCAAAAACACTCCTGGCACCTATTTACATGTAAGCACCAAATATTTTCTGAGGCAACTGGCTTTGTCTAAATCCTCTTGGACCCTGAGTGAGGTTTGTTTTTCTCTTTTGAAGGGCAGAGAGGTCTCCATATGGCCTCTCTAGCCCCAGACTCCACTGGTTCACTAGCTGAAGGATCAGGCCCCCCTTTACTCCTCAGTGGGGAGAACTTCATCTTCCTAAGAGTAGGTTGGTTTTCTTGCTAAAAATACATATCGCTCCACGTCATGCAATATCATAAGCATTTCCTTGAAAATAAAAATACTCCTCAGAGATCATTACACTGTATCAGTTACTGCACCCTTGTTCTACAAATCAGACAGACAAAATGAATCATTCTGCAGACGTAGAATCCACCATTTATCAAGAACCTACTGGGAGCCATCGGGCGGGCACTGTTCGTGGTGCTGGAATACTGGTTGTGTCCGTGGAACGCTAGAGGGCGCATGTGAGCTTCAGCTTTTAGGAACATCGGCGTGGTTAACAGGGTGGGAGACCGTGCAAATCCAAAGGGAAGCCCGTGAAAATTGGGTATCTGAAGAAGAGGGCAGAAAGGTGCAGTAGCGGAAAGAGGAATGACCCTTGCCTGAAGGGGCCTTCTGCCTGGGAGGCAATCCCAATGCCATCAAGGGAATTCTGCTGGGCAGGAGTTCTGATAAAGACGCTCAAGTTAAAACACAGGTGCTTGTTTCATCCTAACACATGACAGGGTTCACCTGCATGGCAATCCTTTGAGGCAGGTGAGGCGGATACCGACACTACAAATGAGATGGCTGAAGCTCAGAGACAAAGTTGCTTTCCTGAAGTCAAAGTGCTATTTGATGGTAAGGCTGGGTCTAAAACCCTAGTGTTTGAACTGAAGTCTGGGGTTTACTCCAATACTTGAGCCACATGTGCATCACCCATAAACAAAGAGGCTTATCACTGGGGAAGGCTCCCCTACGTCTGTTTACTTTTTCTTCTGTGTACTATTATAACAGAAAACAAAGACATCTTGTAGAGATGCAACTTACAAATAGGAGCCGTGCAGAAGTAGAAGCCATCAAGCTTTTGGAGCCACTGATAAGCTCTAGTCTCTCAATTCTAGAACCCAACTGACTGTAAACTACAGATCAATTCAATAACATTTCAGGAAAAAAAAGGGGAAAAACTACATAGGATATAGAGATGAACTATGTCTTACCAATTAGAGATATAAGAAAAAAATTTTTTTTAGGTAGACTTCATGCCCAGCATGGGTTCCACCCTGAGATCAAGACCCGAGCTGAGGTCAAGAGTCGGACACTCAACCGACTGAGCCACCCAGGTGCTCGAGAGATGTCAAAATATTAAAATAGCTCTTAGAAGTTAAGAAAATAGGATAGCAATTAAATGTAAAAGATAAAATGTAATTTGGAATTGTAAGTGATCTCGAGATTAAAGTTCAGTTGACAAAGCTGAGGCTTGGCCCAGTGTCTTATATAAGTAATGACAGAGCAGACTGAAACATAGGTACTGGTTCTTACTCCAATGGTCCTTCATCCAGCTCCAGAATTATATGTAATGTAGCCATAATTGCACACAACGCTAGAAGACTGTGTAGTGTCTGAGTTTGTCTCTCACACACATCCCACAGCCCAAAATCTGGCTGGCACCGGAGGGAGCCAGAGGCAGTAAGTGGCCAAACTGGTTCTAGGAACCCTTTAGCATGATGGATGCAGAACTGTGAAGCAAGCCATAACTTAGAGCAAAACATAATTTAGAGCATCAATGACTACAGAAACTGGTGACTTTTTTTCCTCCTCTTGTGAGAATGTTTTAGAATGCAAATGGTTCCTGGTTCCATCACCAACTATATAAAAATAATATATCCACTCTAACTCACTGCCTCCAAGCAATATGGGTGTCAAAAGTTGTTTTAAAGCTAACGTTAGACATTAATGCAGCTTTACAAAAATAAGGTTAGGAGTCTTTTCTGTATGGATGGATTCTCCCCATGGCATTCCTTTAAAACAGTAAAAATCAGGGCACCTGGGTGGCTCAGTCAGTTAAATGTCTGACTCTTGGTTTTGGCTCATGTCACGATCTCAGAGTTTGTGAGTCGAGCCTCCATTGGGCTCTGTGCTGTGAGCACAGAGCCTGCTTGGGATTCTCTTTGTCTGTCTGTCTGTCTCTCTGCCCCTCCCCCACTCATGTAAGCACATGCAGTCACTCTCAAAATAAGCTTAAAAAAAATTAAAATACAGTAAAACCTTGGTTTGCAAGCATAATCCGTTCAGGAAACACGCTTGTAGTCCAAAGCACTTGTGTATCAAAGCGAATTTCAAGAACCATTGGCTCAGTTGGGATCATGTGACATCTGGCATCACATACTACTCGTACTGCAAGACACTGCTCATTTATCAAGTTGAAATTTATTAGAAATGTTTGCTTGTCTTGCAGAACACTTCCAGAACAAGTTACTCGCAATCCAAGGTTTTACTAAAATCCTGTAATGCAGTTAAATGAAGGTATATGTTATTAAAACTTGGGAATATGTCTGTTGATCAAAATAGATTTGTAAGTGATAAGTACTTTCTTCCATTTGACTCGGAAAAGAGAAACTCAGATCACGTTAATAAATATAGGGTTAGATATTGGTCAGGAATGACCTTTCCTCTCAGCCAAGACTTCTATATTCTAGGAGACACCAAATTTGGGGGAAAAAAGGAACTGCAATAAATAACTAAAGTAAAAACAGATCTGTAGAATCTGGGGCGTGGGGTGGGAGGGGGGACGATGTAGAGTTGGTAGGAAGATTTTAAAGAAAGGTGTTAAACTTTCCCTCATTAAAAATCCTTTAGGGGCACCTGGGTGGCTCAGTTGGTTATGCGTTCAACTCTTGATTTGGGCTCAGGTAGTGACCTCATTCATGGTTTGTGGGACCAAGCCCCGTGTCAGGCTCTTCACTAACAGTGTGGAGCCTGCTTGGAATTCTCTTTCTCGCCCTCTCTGCCCCTGCCCCACTCTCACACACATGCACACCGACTCACTCCGAAAACAAATACACATAAAAACAAAAATCCCGGGCACCTGGGCAGCTCAGTTGGTTAAGCATCCGACTTTGGCTAAAGTCATGATCTCACTGTTCATGGGTTCGAGACCCATGTCAGGCTCTGTGCTGATAGCTCAGAACCTGGAGCCTACTTCGGATTCTGTGTGTGTGTGTGTGTGTCTCTCTCTGCCCCTCCCCAGCGCCACGCGCACACTTTCTCTCTCAAAAATAAATAAAACGTTAAAAAAAAATTTTTTTTAAATCTTTTAGACAGGGGCACCTGGCTGGCTCAGTCAGTAGAGCTTCCCACTCTTGATCTGGAAGCCATAAGTTTAAGGTCCACATTGGGTGTAGAGATCACTTAAATAAATTTAAAAGTCTTTTTTGTTGTCGTTTTATTTATTTTTGAGAGAGAGAGAGAGAGAGAGAGAGAGAGACAGGGTACGAATGGAAGAGGGGCTGAGAGAGAGGGAGACACAGAATCTGAAGCAGGCTCCAGGCTCTGAGCCATCAGCACAGAGCCCAATGCGGGACTCGAACCCACAAAACGTGAGATCATGACCTGAGCCGAGGTCAGATGCTTAACTGATTGAGCCACCCAGGTGCCTCCACTTAAATTTAAAAAAAAAAAAAAAATCTTTTTTAAGGAAAACCCTTTAGACAATGCCCTAGGGTACTCACTCCCTACTGTTTGCTAGGACCCCTTCCTTGTACAGCTCGTTCAATGGAACTCAGGCATTAATTAAAACTTCAAGGCTTAAGTCACATTTCAAAATTAAGAGCTCCAAATATAAAGTTGTTTTATGAGTTCAAAGTTGGCAGTCTACCCAAGAAATTACTTTTCAAATCACTGTGTTCTAATGCGTAGAACACCCTAATGATTGCAATTTAAAGTGCATTAGCTAGTTTTAATTTTATCTTGTAATAATGTGGGCTTGTGCTTCTTACAGCAATTAAAACCATTTCCTACATCAAGACAGGCCAGTAAAATAAGCTTTTCCCCCCCAAAATAAAAACTAAAAATCAGACTGAAAAATTAAGTTACATCCTATAAAGAAAATGTCTTTCTATCGCATACAGCTGGATCTGAAATAAAACTACCCCAAGCAGGTAGTTACCCCAAACAGGGTAAATATACCCTGTTTATTCGGTGTATCTATGTGACCAACACTGTGCCAGAGTGGAGCAAAGACACACGGTCCGCTGCATGGAAAACTCAAAAATTGCCGTGTCCTAGGGCTAACGTAGAACACGGTCCTGTAAATGTTGCTCCATGGAGAAGGATTTTGGTGAGCGGAGAGAAAATAAAGCTCATGTATGGTAGGCAAGAATGTAAAAGAACGTAATCCACACGGTTTATCCAAAAGAATTTGCTCATAAGCCACAGGAAGGCCACTCCTGTGGACAGGGGAGCTGTTCACAGGCTACACAGGTCTTTGCAACACAAACGGGCCACATTCTCACATTATCTTATGTAGAGAAAAATCAGATTCAACCCCAGATTTGTATGACCCAAGGGGAAAATGACACGCCAGCATCCCCCACCCACAGAACACTATGCTTGGACACGCAAACAACCTGTGACCGCTTCTCCACATCATGCTCTGCCCTACCCCCCAACCCTCCTCCACCTCCCCCCAGGATACCCCACTGGTATCTGGTTCAAGTACGGAAAGCAGTTCAGTGGGTCTGAGAAGACAGGTGAACATACCGGTAAGAGAGAACTTAGAAATGACTTTTGAAAGAATCTGGTTTCGAAGTTCACGGGTACAAAACTGAGTCCTCCACTCATCTTCTCTTGAAGACTAAGTATCCACAATACTCCTTTCACTCTCAAACTAAGTTGCTTTGTGAACGACAACGTTTTCAAACAACATCAGAACTGACACCTTTCAAAAACTAAATACAAGCTACAAACCTCAGTAACTTGGAGACTAATAAATTCACTTTCATCAAATGCCTCCCCCAGGCAGAGGAAATAAATAATGACCCCACAAGTTCACAAGAAAGCTGAAGGGACAGGCAAGTAACCAAATACAATACCAAGTAGCAATTGCTCAGGGAGCTCAGAGGAAGTGTGCGGCCTCCGGAGCCGGCCGTCCCTGGTCCCTGCACCGTCCAGGGACGTAAGCAGGTCCCTCCGGCAGGTAACACTCTCACTGGGCCTTTCTGAAGGATGGGGGCCCGGGGGGGAGGGGGCTAGGAAGGCCGGGCAGGATGTGACCAAGAGATGCCAGGCATGGGAAGCTCGTGGCGCTAGGGCCTCGGAAAGGGAGAGCAGAATGTAGAATGTTTAGAGATTAAAAATTGGAAAATGGGCCTGAGTTGCCCCACATGCTGGGATGAAAGCGTTCGTGGACTTTACTCTTGGAACACACGGCGTCCCGACAGCGACGGGGACACAGCTACGCTGCAAGTGGCTAAACGTTCCGCTACAAGATAAACGTGTACCTACAGCAAGCAACTCTTTAGCTACGTTTTCCAACACGTACGAGTTGCCGGCGGTTATTTCCCGCAAAAATGCTCCCCCCACTCTGGGCCCTTTTCAAAGTATTTATGCTTTCACTATGAATCTTCAAAAGTTACAGGCGTGTTCTCCATAGCAGAGACTTAAGGGAAAAGTCTCGGCTGGCAACTGCTTCCACTGACGATCCCACGCAGCCGTCTTCGGACCTGGAAGCCCACGTTTAACTGTACTCTCGCACAGCTGAAAGCAGCTCAAGTCCAAAAAAGTCCCGACGAACAATCACAGTCACGACCGACCAACTCATCTGCCGCTACTCTCTACACGAGACCTCGCCGCGGGACTCCGTGTCACCTGGCGAGTTCCTAAACACCACCTTCAAAGAACACACGTCCACCTCCCTAGTAAATCCTAGCTTCCCCCCTCGACGGATCGGAAGTGACAGCTCCAGAGCGGGGTCAGAGGAGCCCAAAGAGCGAGCGAGCGAGAATATCTCTCCGGGTCCAACGTGCTTCCACACCATTCCCGCAAGCTGGGTCCCGCTGTCACCTTGAAAACACGTCCCCCCCCCCCTCCCCGCCCCTCGCAGGTGGGAGCGACGCCGATACCCATCACCTGTGGGTGTGCAGAAGGACAACCGACACTCTGCGAGGACGGCCGGGGCCCGAGGGGGCCCGAGGCCGGCGCCGCTGTCGGCGGAGGAACGGGGAGGGGTGGGGGACGCGCCCCGGAGGCGCCCTGAAACGAGGCTCGAGCCCAAACAAAAACAAGCCGAAGTGGAGCGCGGCAGAGGTAGCAGATTGGGCGAGCCCGATCACGGCTGCCCATTGGAGAACAGGGAAAACAGAGTCCCCCAATCGCGAGCGGCGGGGCTGCTCCCCTCGTGCGGCCGCGGGCCGCCCCGGCGCTGCCCGGCCCCGCGCTGCCCGGCGGCCGCTACCGCTCCCTTCCGGCGGCGGCGCCCACTGCAGGGCCCGCGCCCCCGCCCGCCGCCG